>NC_091345.1:24496784-24529284 GCF_038502225.1 Cherax quadricarinatus
GTTATAATAAGGTTAGGTAAGTTTTCTAAGGTTCTTTTGGTACAAAATTATTATTTTTTACATTGACGTAAGTGAAAAAATATATCTATAAACGTACAAGGGAAAATTTTTTAGAAAGGAATTGATTTGAAATGAGTTCCTGCTAATTGATCAGTTTTACCTATTCGGCACGACACACACAAACACACAAAAATATATATATATATATATATATATATATATATATATATATATATATATATATATATATATATATATATATATATATATACGTATATGTATGTATGTATATATATACACACGCATATTAACACGCTGGCAGTCTCCCACCGAGGCAAGGTGTCCAAAAACAGAAGTACTTTCACCGTCATTCACACTATCACTGTCTTTGCAGAGGCTTGTAGATACGACAGGACGAGGATTCGAACTAAGCGTTTCAGGGCAGGTCGAGCACAACCATGCAGCTACGAAGGTTGTAATAGGAAGATTTTACAACACCTACAATCACATAGTTGTACCAAACATCACTTACTGTGACATGGTTGTACCAGCCATCATTCCAACACCAACGCTGCTGTCTCAACCACTGCAGTAATGCATTTTAATACACTATCAGGTATAGCTGTATTAATACAACAAATTTGCATGAGATCACTACACCAGTCACTACACCAGTCACTACACCAGTCACTACACCAGTCACTACTCCAGTCACTACACCAGTCACCACACCAGTCACTACACCAGTCACTACACCAGTCACTACACCAGTCACTAAACCAGTCACTACACCAGTCACTACACCAGTCACTACACCAGTCACTACTCCAGTCACTACACCAGTCACCACACCAGTCACTACACCAGTCACTACACCAGTCACTACACCAGTCACTAAACCAGTCACTACACCAGTCACTACACCAGTCACTACAGCAGTCACTACTCCAGTCACTACACCAGTCACCACACCAGTCACTACACCAGTCACTAAACCAGTCACTACACCAGTCACTACACCAGTCACTACACCAGTCACTACTCCAGTCACTACACCAGTCACCACACCAGTCACTACACCAGTCACTACACCAGTCACTACACCAGTCACTACACCAGTCACCATACCAGTCACCACACCAGTCACTACACCAGTCACTACACCAGTCACTACACCAGTCACTACACCAGTCACTACACCAGTCACCATACCAGTCACTACACCAGTCACTACACCAGTCACTACATCACTCACTACACCAGTCACTACACCAGTCACTGCGCCAGTCACTACACCAGTCACCACACCAGTCACTACACCAGTCACTACACCAGTCACTACACCAGTCACTACTCCAGTCACTACTCCAGTCACTACACCAGTCACCACACCAGTCACTACACCAGACACTACACCAGTCACCACACCAGTCACTACACCAGTCACTACGCCAGTCATTACACCAATCACTACACCAGTCACCATACCAGTCACTACACCAGTCACCACATCAGTCACTACACCAGTCACTACACCAGTCACTACACCAGTCACTACGATAGTCACTACACCAGTCACTACACCAGTCACTACACCAGTCACTGCACCAGTCACTACACCAGTCACTACACCAGTCACCACACCAGTCACTACACCAGTCACTACACCAGTCACTACACCAGTCACTACACCAGTCACTACACCAGTCACTACACCAGTCACTACACCAGTCACTACACCAGTCACCACACCAGTCACTACACCAGTCACTACACCAGTCACTACACCAGTCACTACGCCAGTCACTACACCAGTCATTACACCAGTCACTACACCAGTCATTACACCAGTCACTACACCAGTCACCACACCAGTCACTACACCAGTCACTACACCAGTCACTACACCAGTCACTACACCAGTCACTACACCAGTCACCACACCAGTCACTACACCAGTCACCACACCAGTCACTACACCAGTCACTACACCAGTCACTACACCAGTCACCACACCAGTCACTACACCAGTCATCACACCAGTCACTACACAAGTCACTGCACCAGTCACTACACAAGTCTCTACACCAGTCACTACGCCAGTGACTACACCAGTCACTACACAAGTCTCTACACCAGTCACTACACCAGTCATCACACCAGTCACTACACAAGTCACTACACAAGTCACTACACCAGTCACTACACCAGTCACTACACCAGTCACTACACCAGTCACTACACAAGTCTCTACACCAGTCACTACACCAGTCACTACACCAGTCACTACACCAGTCACTACTCCAGTCACTACACCAGTCACCACACCAGTCACTACACCAGTCACTACACCAGTCACTACACCAGTCACTACACCAGTCACTACACCAGTCACCATACCAGTCACTACACCAGTCACTACGCCAGTCATTACACCAATCACTACACCAGTCACCATACCAGCCACTACACCAGTCACCACACCAGTCACTACACCAGTCACTACACCAATCACTACACCAGTCACTACACCAGTCACTACGCCAGTCACTACACCAGTCACTACACCAGTCACTACACCAGTCACTACACCAGTCACTACACCAGTCACTACACCAGTCACCACACCAGTCACTACACCAGTCACTACGCCAGTCACTACACCAGTCACTACACCAGTTACTACACCAGTCACTACGCCAGTCATTACACCAGTCACTACACCAGTCACTACACCAGTCACTGCACCAGTCACTACACCAGTCACTACACCAGTCACCACACCAGTCACTACACCAGTCACTACACCAGTCACTACACCAGTCACTACACCAGTCACTACACCAGTCACTACACCAGTCACTACACCAGTCACTACACCAGTCACTACACCAGTCACCACACCAGTCACTACACCAGTCACTACACCAGTCACTACACCAGTCACTACACCAGTCACTACGCCAGTCACTACACCAGTCATTACACCAGTCACTACACCAGTCACTACACCAGTCACTACACCAGTCACCACACCAGTCACTACACCAGTCACTACACCAGTCACTACACCAGTCTCTACACCAGTCACCACACCAGTCACTACACCAGTCACCACACCAGTCACTACACCAGTCACTACACCAGTCACTACACCAGTCACCACACCAGTCACTACACCAGTCATCACACCAGTCACTACACAAGTCACTGCACCAGTCACTACACAAGTCTCTACACGAGTCACTACGCCAGTGACTACACCAGTCACTACACAAGTCTCTACACCAGTCACTACACCAGTCATCACACCAGTCACTACACAAGTCACTACACAAGTCACTACACCAGTCACTACACCAGTCACTACACCAGTCACTACGCCAGTCACTACACAAGTCTCTACACCAGTCACTACACCAGTCACTACACCAGTCACTAAGCCAGTGACTACACAAGTCTCTACACCAGTCACTACACCAGTCACTACACAAGTCTCTACACCAGTCACTACACCAGTCACTGCACCAGTCACTACACAAGTCTCTACACCAGTCACTACGCCAGTGACTACACCAGTCACTACACAAGTCACTACACAAGTCACTACACCAGTCATCACACCAGTCACTACACAAGTCACTACACAAGTCACTACACCAGTCACTACACAAGTCACTACACCAGTCACTACACAAGTCACTACACCAGTCATCACACCAGTCACTACACAAGTCACTACACAAGTCACTACACCAGTCATCACACCAGTCACTACACAAGTCACTACACAAGTCACTTCACCAGTCAAGTTACATGCAGCCTTAATGACCCTCGTGTAGTAGACAGACTTTAAACCTCATTAACCCTCTAATACGGTATTTAGAAATACTTCCTCTATCAATAATATATTTCTAATTTGTGATTCCCCAGATCTTACATTCCGTCACCATCTCTAGAAGCGTCACTCTCAGCTGAATTACGTATATTTACCACCACAAATTCGCTCACCAACTCTTGTGGCATCAGTGCCGTAGTCCCTCCCTCTCTGTGTTCAACCTGTTCTCCACCAGAATAAATGATGCTGTTAACGAGTGGTTCTCCAGCAAACAGAGTGCCTCTCGTTAAACACAGCGACGTAACTCATTAAACCGAACGAGCTCCAGTGTTGATCTACTCAGTTTAAACGATGTTGCAGATGTGTTTTCGGGTATTAAACGACGATGCCGATATATCGTAGTGTATTAAACGACGATACCGATATATCTTAGTGTATTAAACGACGATACCGAAATATTTTAGTGTATTAACCATCGATACCGATATATCTTAGTGTATTAAACGATAATACCGATATATCTTAGTGTATTAAACGACAATACCGATATATCTTAATGTATTAACCATCGATACCGATATATATTAGTGTATTAAACGACAATACCGATATATCTTAGTGCATTAAGCGACAATACCGATATATCTTAATGTATTAAACGACAATACCGATGTATCTTAGTGTATTAAGCGACAATGCTGATGTATTTTGAAGTATAAAACAACGACACATCAATATTTTCTAAAATGCTGAAGAGAAAACGTTGATGAATCTTATTGTATTAAAATAACAATAAAAATGTATCAAACTGAATAAAAAATGAGAGAAGAGATGCATCAAAACGACGTAATCAATGCTACTGTAATGAACATTAAAATGGTATAAAATACCGACAGGTTGTTAGGTAAGACACATATGCAACAGTTAGGTATCTTTATTATGAAACGTTTCGCCTACACAGTAGGCTTCTTCAGTCGAGTACAGAAAAGTTGATAGAAGCAGAAGATACTTGAAGACGATGTAATCAGTCCATCACCCTTAAAGTTTTGAGGTGGTCAGTCCCTCAGTCTGGAGAAGAGCATTGTTCCATAGAATGAAACATATTGTTCCATAGTATGGAACAATGCTCTTCTCCAGACTGAGGGACTGACCACCTCAAAACTTTAAGGGTGATGGACTGATTACATCGTCTTCAAGTATCTTCTGCTTCTATCAACTTTTCTGTACTTGACTGAAGAAGCCTACTGTGTAGGCGAAACGTTTCGAAATAAAGATACCTAACTGTTGCATATGTGTCTTACCTAACAACAATGCTACTGTAATACATCAATACACATGATTTCCCATGTAGTGAACGATGGGAATAAATATGAAAGAATGTGTATGTTTGTATTTAGACGAGACTGTAAATGTAGCTGGGTGTTGAATCTACGATCCAGACTGAAGGAAGGTGATTGTTAGTGTCAGTCATGTCGTGTTGAGGGGATTGTTGTGATTAGTTAATTTGTTGGGTTTATAGTGTTTCTCTACACCAGTTACTACACCAGTTACTACACCAGTTACTACACCAGTCGCTATACCAGTCGCTATACCAGTTACTACACCAGTAACAACACCAGTCACCACAACAGTCAGAACACCAGTCATAACACCAGTCACTACACCTGTGATGTATGATGACTGAAGTCAACACACATCACGTGATGGCACTGTTGTTAATGACTCATTAACAAAGACTTCCTGACTTCCTACCTTGTTTTATAGAAGTGTTTAGTATCGAGGTCACTCCCAGGACCGAGGTCACTCCCAGGACCGAGGTTACTCCCAGGACCGAAGTTACTCTCAGGACCGAGGTCACTCCCATGACCAAGGTCACTCCCAGGACCGAAGTCACTCCCAGGACCGAGGTCACTCCCAGGACCGAAGTCACTCCCAGGACCGAGGTCACTCCCAGGACCGAAGTCACTCCCAGGACCGAGGTCACTCCCAGGACCGAGGCTACTCCCAGGACCGAGGTCACTCCCATGACCAAGGTCACTCCCAGGACCGAAGTCACTCCCATGACCAAGGTCACTCCCAGAACCGAGGTCACTCCAAGGACCGAGGTCACTCCCAGGACCGAGGTCACTCCCAGGACCGAGGTCACTCCCAGGACCGAGGTCACTCCAAGGACCGAGGTCACTCCCAGGACCGAAGTCACTCCCAGGACCGAGGTCACTCCCAGGACCGAAGTCACTCCCAGGACCGAGGTCACTCCCTGGACCGACGCCACTCCAAGGACCGAGGTCACTCCCATGACCAAGGTCACTCCCAGGACCGAAGTCACTCCCATGACCAAGGTCACTCCCAGGACCGAGGTCACTCCCTGGACAGAGGTCACTCCCAGGACCGAGGTCACTCCTAGGACCGAGGTCACTCCCAGGACCGAGGTCACTCCTAGGACCGAGGTCACTCCCAGGACCGAGGTCACTCCTAGGACCGAGGTCACTCCCAGGACCGAAGTCACTCCCAGGACCGAGGTCACTCCCAACACCGAGGTCACTACCAGGACCGCAATGCTTCCAATATGATGCTTGCAAGGTATTTACACATGTGTTGCTAAGCACAAGTTCTTGGTCCCTCGACCCACCTTATGACCAGCACTCTCCCCGCTGACGCAGTCTGCTGCGACAGAAGCCTCAGCTCCCCTAACCATCGTCTTGGTCAGGAAGTGTGAACTACCTGGAAAATGAAAGGTAGTGGCAGGATGCATACATAGCTTCAAGAAGAGGTACGTTAATGCTCTCGAAGCCAGGAAAGAGTGAATCTATTAACATTCTCATTGTCCCTCGTAACAAATAATTATTATTTTCTTGTAATCTATTATTTATGGTACATCAGTTATGCTTCTAACACATCTAACACATCTAACACATCTGAAAATATCTTTCACGGACACCATGAACCTCACGATTAAGTTCAACTTTTGATATATGTACACTGAGACACACACGCACACTAAGGAGGTATAGAGGAGTCATGATAACGACGTATAAAATACTGAGAGGAACTGACAGGGTGGATAGGGACAGAATGTTTCAGAGATGTGACACAGCATCAAGGGGTCACAACTGGAATCTAAAAACTCTGATAAGTCACAGGGATGTCAGGAAGTATTTCTTCAGTCAAAGATTTGTCAGGAAATGGAACAATGTAGGGAGCGATGTAGTGGAGGCAGGATCCATACGTAACTTTAAGAAGAGGTATGATAAAGTTCATGGAGCAGGGAGAGAGTGAACCCTGTAACGACCAGAGAAGAGGCCCGACCAGGGGCTGTGAATAGACCCCTGCATACACCCGCACCTCGGTGTATGCAGAAAAACAGTGGTGGCTGATCCAAGCTGAGAGGAACTTCATGAAGGATCTTAGACATCAGACTCGATTGTTGCTCCCACAGAATTTCAATGATGTCTCTACTTATGAAAAAAAATAATTCACCATATTTCGTACAATGAAGCACACATTGATATTTCATAAATATATTGCCTCAGTATGACCTTTAAATAGATTTTAAACAGATATTCAGTGCTAGGCTGAGGGACTGATTACCTTATCTTAAACCTCTCCAGTCTTCCATATCGTACTGATGAAACCACTGGCTGGAAAACAGTGGTTTCATCAACTTATCGTTTCTCTGAACCATTTATCTACAGTCGGAAGGTAAGCTTAATACATTAGGCTACAACAAGGTGTCATACACACCAGAGTCCCTGTTAATGATAACATAAGTGGCAGTGAATGTTTCACAGGTACACGAGAGGCACTGCTAAACCAGCGCACACAAACTTTAATGATGTCGTTGGCTGGATGTCAGTCCGAACTGCTAGGGGAGTTCCTGTTCTCGTACTGCTGTCCCTGTTGCTGTTCATTGTTTATTCTGGTCGATGAGGACTCAGCTGACCTGACTTGAGACATTCTCTCGTGTTAAGAGATCGATACTATGTCTGCAGGAGCCGACTTTTCTAGTTTTGCAGCAAATTAGACCATGAACGTGGCCTAACTTGCCGCAGTGAGAACATTTCATTGTATGATTCAGGGGCTTAAACCGAGACTTACATTCTGGATCCCCCTATTTACTGGACTTTCAACCATTTATGACAGGTGTTAATTTTATGGAAGGTGCGCCTAGGTTTTATATCACTGTTTCGTGGCTGAATTATAATTCTGTATCGTACAGTTGTGTAATGCACTTCGTGTATATATCTGCTATTTTGCTTGCACTTCTGACTGATATGCACTTCTTTATAAGCTTTGAGATACCTTTGGACATTATCATTTGTGCAGGAGACAAGTCCTCCAGCAGGATGACTTGCACCAGATTATCAAAATCTCAGCCAACCATCGCAGCACCACCGTGCAAAATGGATCTTGAAAAATGATCTGGCTTCTTCAATCTTAATACAGAGATAACTAAGAAACGAGAATTTGAACTCTACATAAGTTTCTTTTTCCAAACTGTGAGCATTTTTTTCTCTGGGCTAAAGTATAGTAAAATTTCACCATATGTGCGAGGAACGTTGCCAGACTTTTGGTAGAATTTGGCTGGTACCTAATGTATAATTCTTGAAGACAGTGACAATCAAAAATTCGCAGAACAAGTCTCCAGAGAGGACACCTACGTTCCCAGTTGTATGGTAAAGCTGAACTGGCCGTTCATCTCCATGTATTACTTATTTAGGTCACTCTCACTAAATTTAGGCAACGTTGCTTTCGTGTTTCTGATGCTAAACTCAGTTGGCAGCCAGGTGCGTCCTCAGGAAAGAAATTAAAGTCATGGCATTTTTCCCTGGGACCCGTGTCTGCTAGGAAGGTCTGGGATCATACGTTAGTCCATACATAATGTCTGACACGCTGGTCAGCCAGAATGGAGTGTGTTAGTCTGATTGGTGCTCAACTTGGCTGGGCATTCTTATTTATATTATATCCTTCCATGTTCACCCATCAGTAAAATAGGTACCTGGGTGTTAGTGGACTGGTGTGGGTCGCATCCTGGGACAAAATTGACCTAATTTGCCCGAAATGCTCAGCGTAAAAAGGGGCTTTTTATATAGTAGTCTGTTATTGATGTCAGCTATTGTACATGTACTTGTAGTAATTAAAGATTATTATTATTGTTATTATTATTATTATTATTATTATTATTATTATTATTATTATTATTATTATTATTATTATTATTATTATTATTATTATTATTATTATTATTATTATAAGTAGTCTGTTACCGTGTTTATGTTATTTTCACACGCTATTAATTTGAAGTCATTCGCCATGTTCATTTTTGTTCGCGTTTCGACTATATGCGATTGGAAGATTATTTTCCGTTTATTTTATTTAGAATCTAAATAAAAATCTACTTTACTTGCAGCAATAAAATGGTGTGAGATGTTGTTGTTACTGTTGGCTATTAAGGGCTTAGACCTCCAGAGCTGTACGGATCCTGCTGCCAGTGATGTGCTTAACTAATACACTGTGATGTGCATGACTGATACTTCTCTGTTGTGGTAACCGTAATGATATAGCAATTAGAGATGTATCTTCATGGCGGCAAGACATGTACATCCCCGCACATCAATTACTTTTTTCACTATTATCAATCACCAATAAATTCATCAGTGTCATAAACACAGCTGATGTAGGTTAATAACTGTTAAAGTGACGGGACTGTGTAATGAGAGTGTAGTTATGGTTATTACCCCTTGCCATCGCCTTCCACCTGTTATTCTACAAATTTAGTGTGTGTTGTGCGGTTGGTCTCCCATCCTACCGGAAAATGAGTTGCAGTGTCAGTCGTGTTTTAATGAAAACGTGTTGTTCGATCGCGTGTTATTTGAAACCGTGCATATATCAACGCAATGTTTCGCCTACGGTGTGGTCAGAACATTGTAGTTAATGAAGGTATCCTCGGCATCTAAGTGCTGTTTAATCTAACGTATCATTGTTTACGCACCGTTCTAGTCCCAGTGTTGTGCGTCAAGTATGTTTCAATTTATTCGGTTTTCATCATATAACAGTTAATTAATCAATCAAATTTATTCTCTATAAACATTGTAATGCGGGGCTTATTTTATAGGATATTGTGTGGTTTACATACTATAAAATACTAATTACAGAGAGATCTACTATCACACCTAGCATGACTAGGCATTTTGGGCAGACTAAGATTAATTCAAAACTCTTTACTGACACGGTTAGCATGTCCTCTTGCCTGCAAACTGGCAGTTCAAGATGGAGTAGTTCAGAGGCCCCACTGTTCTGTCAATTGTCCAGTTCATTCAACCAGCAACCTGAGAGCTGGTTCCACCAGCCGAGGTGACGGTGTGCTTGACCGCCCGGCTGGTGGTCAAGCACACTCAAGCTGGTCTGGTGCACTCAGGACTCTCTTGTTTATTTTGAGGTGTAACACTATTATTATTGGCTCTTTGCTCATTGGCTGGTCTAAAATCTGCATTGAAGTGTTAGAAGAACTCGCCCAGGACACATACCCCAGGACACATACCCCAAGACACATACCCCAGGATGCATACCCCAGGACACATGCCCCAGGATCCCCACTGCAGAAAAAGAAGCAGAAAAGCATCATACATACAGAAAATTCATAAACTTTTACACGACCATGCAACATATGAGAAAGTAAATTATGCAAAAACGTACTAAACAGTTTCTGACAGGCGCAATCCTTATTTTAAAATAGTCTGAACAGGATAAGAAGCCGTGCCTTATTATTTATCCTAACCTCCTGGATCAGCCTAAATATAATCTCGCTTAAACCCATAAAGTGAACATTATCATGGGACTAATAACGTCTGATACTTGCTGGGCTCCACACAACCTGGCAGGTGCTCCAGACAAGTACATGTTCAAACTGCTGGGCACCTTCAGTATTTCAGTGACCTACTCAACAGGGTTGGAAACATCAGCAAAATTTTTATTATTATTATCACACTGGCCGATTCCCACCAAGGCAGGGTGGCCCGAAAAAGAAAAACTTTCACCATCATTCACTCCATCACTGTCTTGCCAGAAGGGTGCTTTACACTACAGTTTTTAAACTGCAACATTAACACCCCTCCTTCAGAGTGCAGGCACTGTACTTCCCATCTCCAGGACTCAAGTCCGGCCTGCCGGTTTCCCTGAACCCCTTCATAAATGTTACTTTGCTCACACTCCAACAGCACGTCAAGTATTAAAAACCATTTGTCTCCATTCACTCCTATCAAACACGCTCACGCATGCCTGCTGGAAGTCCAAGCCCCTCGCACACAAAACCTCCTTCGCAGGCATGATAACAGGGTCAAACATTAGTGCCACACCTGTAAAGTTACCCTTGGACAAAACATTTTCATGACGTTCTATCAACCGTCAGCTGGCTACTCTGCATGGATGACATCCACGTTATTACACTTAGAAGATACAACCATGAGAACTTCATGAAGTGTCTCAACTCTGTTGAACCTTTGATATGGTTTACTAATGAAGAAGAGAGAGAGAGAGAGAGACGACACTCGTCCCTCTCTAGCTTTCTAACTTCTTAAAATAAACCACTAATAAAAACAATCTTATTTACTTATCACGACAGAAATACAAAAAGCGGTGTCGTGACTGGTTTCTCCAGGGCTTATCGAGTTTGTGGCCACGAAGTTTTAGAAGTGGAATGTGACACCATTAACAACATCATTTTTTTCACTACAGTTTCAGCCAGATTTCATCCGAGACTCAGAGGGACCAGAAAATCCCATCGACTTTCAAGGAAAATTACTCAGACGAGGTTTTTATTTCCCCTACACTGATGATTACGCAAATAACCCGCACTTAGGAAACTAAACTCATGACGACACTGAAGGTTGTGTAGAAAACTGGTTCAGAAAACCGACAGGATGATGTGTTAGACACCTGTCTAACACTTGGATGTCTTTATTATGGAAACGTTTCGCCAGCCAGTGGTTTCCTCAGTCCAGTACAGAGGAAAATGGTTGAAGACCAGAAGGAGTGTTACGTAGTCAGTCCCTCAGCCTGGAGTCAATGTGATTTGTCCATCAATCTTGATAAGATTACAGTAAATGTGCGGAGAAAGAGGTTATATACTATACACAGTCGTAGGCGGTGTTACCTTGGACAACTCGACTCCTTCTAATCTTAAACTATTATTCTCTGTGCTGGACTGAGGAAGCAACTCATTGGCGAAACATGACCACATTAAAGATACCCAAGTGTTGTACAAGTGTCTAATTCATCATACCGAAGGTTTTCACACCATGGCACTGAAGAGAAGTGGTACTAACATAGCAGATGTCCCGCCATGACATTACCAGACTAGGACACAGAGAACCACTTAGCAGCAGTGTTAATGAATATACCAGTAGGATTGCAGGACTCATAACACAAACATCGTTAAGCTGTTTCCTTGAATGCCTTGGCCTGTACCCTGTGAAGACATTCTTATTGGATTATAAGTGCGAGTGCTATTAAGGAGTAAAATACGTCTTTTGTGAGTTTTGAGAAGTTGTATCTTCAGGTGAAGGCAGAGCTGGAGAACGCTGCCAAAGAGATACAACTTGTTTGAGAAGAGAAGTTTTATTTCCTTTACAAGACATATGAGTAACGCGAAAGGGAAGTTGAAACTGTCACTGAGTTCGAGCCTTAACAAGAAAGAGCATGTATGTGACACCAGAAACAGGTAATTGAAAATGGTGGGAAGGACAGTGTTTAAGCTGAGGAACAAAAAGATCGAAGAAATAGCTTTTGCGGTTACCAAGTGTCAAAGACTGCGATTCAGTCCTCGAGGACACATAAAGAGCAGCATGTAAACTTGAAAAATTTCTAACAGTACTCGACTCGAAGATTAAATTGATGGGCAGAGCCTTTGTAAGAAGGATAAAAAGAGCAAGTAGTGGTGTGTTCTCTTGGGTTTGGGATGAACGTTATAGCTCATTGTTTTATTGTACAGTTTGTTACATTACCAACCAGAGGTATTTATCCTCTTGACCAAGTTCTGGCTAACAAGGAAACCTTCGAAAACAATCAGGAGGTCACCAGAAAACAATCAGGAGGTCACCAGAAAACAATCAGGAGGCCACCAGAAAACAATCAGGAGGTCACCAGAAAACAATCAGGAGGCCACCAGAAAACAATCAGGAGGTCACCGAAAACACAGATTTTCTCTCAGCAGATCACAATGAACTTTGGAAAAATTTTCCTAACGTAGAATATCATATCAGTGAAGATCTTAAGTATACAAACGAAGAAAACTGACAGTATAACATATTTTTAAATACAGTACTAGTTGCTCAAACAACATATATTCTACAAAGAGGTGTCAGATCAAACAAAATTGATGAATAGAAGGCTAGAACCTCTTGTGGGATGATGTGAGGAAGGTACATGTGCAGCTAAAGAGTAGAGGATGACCTTGTGAACCAAAATACATTAGGAAAACGACTTAAAGTAGCCATTCAACGATAAAACGAAACACTGAGGCACTGTCATGTCACATTCATTAACGTAGACACCAAGACAGTGTCATGTCACACTCATTTACGTAGACACTAAGACAGTGTCACGCCACCCTCATTTAACCCTCACATTATACCTTCTCCGTGTCTCTTCCACTAACCAATATGTCCACAATACAAAAACCAGCTTAAAAAAAGAGGAATAAGAAACCCTGAAAACTTTCTTAATCGTCAAAGACTCATCCCAAAGGTATATTCAAGCATATGGAACAAAGGATCAAGTTGGGACCACTTAAAACTAACTCTCAACAACTTGCTGATAATGAGAAAGAAATTGGCTCTATTTTTAACAGTTATTTCCAGTGTGTGTTGACACAGGAAGACACAAGCGACGCCATTACAGCGACTGTGATAAAATACAAATGATTTAAATATCACAGTCACTAGACACAAGATTTTCTTTTTTTCTCAAGTAAGTAAGAGATACGCGGGTTATTTAGCTTATACAGTGAAGAATACGATAAGCAAGTGAGGCGATTTATGACCTGAGATACATGTGTAACGCTAAGATTCCTTGTTGACGACTGATTAAGCCTGCCCTGAGGGCCTTCATCAGTCGAATTCAGGGATGAACTGTGCTGCTCGAGACAGTAGACGAAGTTGAGAGGTGGTGAGAGGTGATCAGTTCCTCCTTAGTCTTGCTTCGTGATTATTTGTCTCTTAGCTACTGGTCCAGTGTAAGTGGCTGGACCAACAAGGTACTGGTCCAGTGTAGGTGACTGAACCAGCAGGTCACTGATCCAGTGTAGGCGACTGAACCAGCAGGTTACTGGTCCAGTGTAGGTGACTGAATCAGCAGGTTACTGGTCCAGTGTAGGTGACTGAATCAGCAGGTTACTGGTCCAGTGTAGGTGATTGAACCAGCAGGTCACTGGTCCAGTGTAGGAGACTGAACCAGCAGGTTACTGGTCCAGTGTAGGTGACTGAACCAGCAGGTCACTGGTCCAGTGTAGGTGACTGAACCAGCAGGTTACTGGTCCAGTGTAGGTGACTGAACCAGCATGGTACTGGTCCAGTGTAGGTGACTGAACCAGCAGGGTACTGGTCCAGTGTAGGTGACTGAACCAGCAGGGTACTGGTCCAGTGTAGGTGACTGAACCAGCAGGGTACTGGTCCAGTGTAGGTGACTGAACCAGCAGGGTACTGGTCCAGTGTAGGTGACTGGACCAACAGATCACTGGTCCAGTGTAGGTGACTGAACCAGCAGATAACTGGTCCAGTGTAGATGACTGAACCAGCAGGTTACTGGTCCAGTGTAGGTGACTGGACCAGCAGGGTACTGGTCCAGTGTAAGTGACTGAACCAGCAGGGTACTGGTCCAGTGTAGGTGACTGGACCAGCAGGGTACTGGTCCAGTGTAGGTGACTGAACCAGCAGGTTACTGGTCCAGTGTAGGTGACTGAACCAGCAGGTTACTGGTCCAGTGTAGGTGACTGGACCAGCAAAGTACTGGTCCAGTGTAGGTGACTGAACCAGCAGGTTACTGGTCCAGTGTAGGTGACTGAACCAGCAGGTCACTGGTCCAGTGTAGGTGACTGAACCAGCAGGTTACCGGTCCAGTGTAGGTGACTGAACCAGCAGGTTACTGGTCCAGTGTAGGTGACTGAACCAGCAGGGTACTGGTACAGTGTAGGTGACTGAACCAGCAGGGTACTGCTCCAGTGTAGGTGACTGAACCAGCAGGTCACTGGTCCAGTGTAGGTGACTGAACCAGCAGGTTACTGGTCCAGTGTAGGTGACTGAACAAGCAGGTCACTGGTCCAGTGTAGGTGACTGAACCAGCAGGTTACTGGTCCAGTGTAGGTGACTGAACCAGCAGGTTACTGGTCCAGTGTAGGTGACTGAACCAGCAGGGTACTGGTCCAGTGTAGGTGACTGAACCAGTAGGGTACTGGTCCAGTGTAGGTGACTGAACCAGCAGGGTACTGGTCCAGTGTAGGTGACTGAACCAGCAGGGTACTGGTCCAGTGTAGGCGACTGAACCAGTAGGGTACTGGTCCAGTGTAGGTGACTGGACCAGCAGGGTACTGGTCCAGTGTAGGTGATTGGACCAGCAGGGTACTGGTCCAGTGTAGGTGACTGAACCAGCAGGTTACTGGTCCAGTGTAGGTGACTGAACCAGCAGGTTACTGGTCCATTGTAGGTGACTGGACCAGCAGGGTACTGGTCCAGTGTAGGTGACTGAACCAGCAGGTTACTGGTCCAGTGTAGGTGACTGAACCAGCAGGTCACTGGTCCAGTGTAGGTGACTGGACCAGCAAAGTACTGGTCCAGTGTAGGTGACTGAACCAGCAGGTTACTGGTCCAGTGTAGGTGACTGAACCAGCAGGTCACTGGTCCAGTGTAGGTGACTGAACCAGCAGGTTACCGGTCCAGTGTAGGTGACTGAACCAGCAGGTTACTGGTCCAGTGTAGGTGACTGAACCAGCAGGGTACTGGTACAGTGTAGGTGACTGAACCAGCAGGGTACTGCTCCAGTGTAGGTGACTGAACCAGCAGGTTACTGGTCCAGTGTAGGTGACTGAACAAGCAGGTCACTGGTCCAGTGTAGGTGATTGAACCAGCAGGTTACTGGTCCAGTGTAGGTGACTGAACCAGCAGGTTACTGGTCCAGTGTAGGTGACTGAACCAGCAGGGTACTGGTCCAGTGTAGGTGACTGAACCAGTAGGGTACTGGTCCAGTGTAGGTGACTGAACCAGCAGGGTACTGGTCCAGTGTAGGTGACTGAACCAGCAGGGTACTGGTCCAGTGTAGGTGACTGAACCAGCAGGGTACTGGTCCAGTGTAGGTGACTGGACCAGCAGGGTACTGGTCCAGTGTAGGTGATTGGACCAGCAGGGTACTGGTCCAGTGTAGGTGACTGAACCAGCAGGTTACTGGTCCAGTGTAGGTGACTGAACCAGCAGGTTACTGGTCCATTGTAGGTGACTGGACCAGCAGGGTACTGGTCCAGTGTAGGTGACTGAACCAGCAGGTTACTGGTCCAGTGTAGGTGACTGAACCAGCAGGTCACTGGTCCAGTGTAGGTGACTGAACCAGCAGGTTACTGGTCCAGTGTAGGTGACTGAACCAGCAGGTACTGGTTCAGTGTAGGTGACTGAACCAGCAGGGTATTGGTCCAGTGTAGGTGACTGAACCAGCAGGGTACTGGTCCAGTGTAGGTGACTGAACCAGCAGGTTACTGGTCCAGTGTATGTGACTGAACCAGCAGGGTACTGGTCCAGTGTAAGTGACTGAACCAGTAGGGTACTGGTCCAGTGTAGGTGACTGAACCAGCAGGGTACTGGTCCAGTGTAGGTGACTGAACCAGCAGGGTACTGGTACAGTGTAGGTGACTGAACCAGCAGGGTACTAGTCCAGTGTAGGTGACTGGACCAACAGGGTACTGGTCCAGTGAAGGTGATT
This sequence comes from Cherax quadricarinatus, assembly GCF_038502225.1. Taxonomy (NCBI): domain Eukaryota; kingdom Metazoa; phylum Arthropoda; class Malacostraca; order Decapoda; family Parastacidae; genus Cherax; species Cherax quadricarinatus. The sequence goes on from NC_091345.1 coordinate 24,513,580, forward strand.
GGACCAGCAGGGTACTGGTCCAGTGTAGGTGACTGAACCAGCAGGTTACTGGTCCAGTGTAGGTGACTGAGCCAGGAGGTTGCTGGTCCATTGTAGGTGACTGGACCAGCAGGGTACTGGTCCAGTGTAGGTGACTGAACCAGCAGGTTACTGGTCCAGTGTAGGTGACTGAACCAGCAGGTCACTGATCCAGTGTAGGTGACTGAACCAGCAGGTTACTGGTCCAGTGTAGGTGACTGAACCAGCAGGTTACTGGTTCAGTGTAGGTGACTGAACCAGCAGGGTATTGGTCCAATGTAGGTGACTGAACCAGCCGGGTACTGGTCCAGTGTAAGTGACTGAACCAGCAGGTCACTGGTCCAGTGTAGGTGACTGAACCAGAAGGTTACTGGTCCAGTGTAGGTGACTGAACCAGCAGGTCACTGGTCCAGTGTATGTGACTGAACCAGCAGGTTACTGGTCCATTGTAGGTGACTGAACCAGCAGGTTACTGGTCCAGTGTAGGTGACTGAACCAGCAGGGTACTGGTCCAGTGTAGGTGACTGAACCAGCAGGTCACTGGTCCAGTGTAGGTGACTGAACCAGCAGGTTACTGGTCCAGTGTAGGTGACTGAACCAGCAGGGTACTGGTCCAGTGTAGGTGACTGAACCAGTAGGGTACTGGTCCAGTGTAGGTGACTGAACCAGCAGGTTATTGGTCCAGTGTAGGTGACTGAACCAGCAGGGTACTGGTCCAGTGTAGGTGACTGAACCAGTAGGGTACTGGTCCAGTGTAGGTGACTGAACCAGCAGGGTACTGGTCCAGTGTAGGTGACTGAACCAGCAGGGTGCTGGTCCAGTGTAGGCGACTGAACCAGTAGGGTACTGGTCCAGTGTAGGTGACTGGACCAGCAGGGTACTGGTCCAGTGTAGGTGATTGGACCAGCAGGGTACTGGTCCAGTGTAGGTGACTGAACCAGCAGGTTACTGGTCCAGTGTAGGTGACTGAACCAGCAGGTTACTGGTCCATTGTAGGTGACTGGACCAGCAGGGTACTGGTCCAGTGTAGGTGACTGAACCAGCAGGTTACTGGTCCAGTGTAGGTGACTGAACCAGCAGGTCACTGGTCCAGTGTAGGTGACTGGACCAGCAAAGTACTGGTCCAGTGTAGGTGACTGAACCAGCAGGTTACTGGTCCAGTGTAGGTGACTGAACCAGCAGGTAACTGGTCCAGTGTAGGTGACTGAACCAGCAGGTTACCGGTCCAGTGTAGGTGACTGAACCAGCAGGTTACTGGTCCAGTGTAGGTGACTGAACCAGCAGGGTACTGGTACAGTGTAGGTGACTGAACCAGCAGGGTACTGCTCCAGTGTAGGTGACTGAACCAGCAGGTTACTGGTCCAGTGTAGGTGACTGAAAAAGCAGGTCACTGGTCCAGTGTAGGTGATTGAACCAGCAGGTTACTGGTCCAGTGTAGGTGACTGAACCAGCAGGTTACTGGTCCAGTGTAGGTGACTGAACCAGCAGGGTACTGGTCCAGTGTAGGTGACTGAACCAGTAGGGTACTGGTCCAGTGTAGGTGACTGGACCAGCAGGGTACTGGTCCAGTGTAGGTGACTGAACCAGCAGGGTACTGGTCCAGTGTAGGTGACTGAACCAGCAGGGTACTGGTCCAGTGTAGGTGACTGGACCAGCAGGGTACTGGTCCAGTGTAGGTGATTGGACCAGCAGGGTACTGGTCCAGTGTAGGTGACTGAACCAGCAGGTTACTGGTCCAGTGTAGGTGACTGAACCAGCAGGTTACTGGTCCATTGTAGGTGACTGGACCAGCAGGGTACTGGTCCAGTGTAGGTGACTGAACCAGCAGGTTACTGGTCCAGTGTAGGTGACTGAACCAGCAGGTCACTGGTCCAGTGTAGGTGACTGAACCAGCAGGTTACTGGTCCAGTGTAGGTGACTGAACCAGCAGGTACTGGTTCAGTTTAGGTGACTGAACCAGCAGGGTATTGGTCCAGTGTCGGTGACTGAACCAGCAGGGTACTGGTCCAGTGTAGGTGACTGAACCAGCAGGTTACTGGTCCAGTGTATGTGACTGAACCAGCAGGGTACTGGTCCAGTGTAGGTGACTGAACCAGTAGGGTACTGGTCCAGTGTAGGTGACTGAACCAGCAGGGTACTGGTCCAGTGTAGGTGACTGAACCAGCAGGGTACTGGTCCAGTGTAGGTGACTGAACCAGCAGGGTACTAGTCCAGTGTAGGTGACTGGACCAACAGGGTACTGGTCCAGTGTAGGTGATTGGACCAGCAGGGTACTGGTCCAGTGTAGGTGACTGAACCAGCAGGTTACTGGTCCAGTGTAGGTGACTGAACCAGCAGGTTACTGGTCCATTGTAGGTGACTGGACCAGCAGGGTACTGGTCCAGTGTAGGTGACTGAACCAGCAGGTTACTGGTCCAGTGTAGGTGACTGAACCAGCAGGTCACTGGTCCAGTGTAGGTGACTGAACCAGCAGGTTACTGGTCCAGTGTAGGTGACTGAACCAGCAGGTTACTGGTTCAGTGTAGGTGACTGAACCAGCAGGGTATTGGTCCAATGTAGGTGACTGAACCAGCAGGGTACTGGTCCAGTGTAAGTGACTGAACCAGCAGGTCACTGGTCCAGTGTAGGTGACTGAACCAGCAGGTTACTGGTCCAGTGTAGGTGACTGAACCAGCAGGTCACTGGTCCAGTGTATGTGACTGAACCAGCAGGTTACTGGTCCAGTGTAGGTGACTGAACCAGCAGGTTACTGGTCCAGTGTAGGTGACTGAACCAGCAGGGTACTGGTCCAGTGTAGGTGACTGAACCAGCAGGTCACTGGTCCAGTGTAGGTGACTGAACCAGCAGGTTACTGGTCCAGTGTAGGTGACTGAACCAGCATGTCACTGGTCCAGTGTAGGTGACTGAACCAGCAGGTTACTGGTCCAGTGTAGGTGACTGAACCAGCAGGTTACTGGTCCAGTGTAGGTGACTGAACCAGCAGGGTACTGGTCCAGTGTAGGTGACTGAACCAGCAGGGTACTGGTCCAGTGTAGGTGACTGAACCAGCAGGGTACTGGTCCAGTGTAGGTGACTGAACCAGCAGGTCACTTGTCCAGTGTAGGTGACTGAACCAGCAGGTTACTGGTCCAGTGCAGGTGACTGAACCAGCAGGGTACTGGTCCAGTGTAGCTGACTGAACCAGCAGGGTGTTGGTCCAGTGTAGGTGACTGAACCAGCAAGGTACTGGTCCAGTGTAGGTGACTGAACCAGCAGGGTACTGGTCCAGTGTAGGTGACTGGACCAGCAGGTCACTGGTCCAGTGTAGGTGACTGAACCAGCAGGTAACCGGTCCAGTGTAGGTGACTGGACCAGCAGGGTACTGGTCCAGTGTAAGTAACTGAACCAGCAGGGTACTGGTCCAGTGTAGGTGACTGGACCAGCAGGTTACTGGTCCAGTTTAGGTGACTGAACCAGCAGGGTACTGGTCCAGTATAGGTGACTGGACCAGCAGGGTACTGGTCCAGTATAGGTTACTGGACCAGCAGGGTACTGGTCCAGTATAAGTGACTGGAGCAGCAGGGTACTGGTCCAGTATAGGTGACTGGACCAGCAGGGTACTGGTCCAGTATAGGTGACTGGACCAGCAATGTACTGGTCCAGTATAAATGACTGGAGCAGCAGGGTACTGGACCAGTATAAGTGACTGGAGCAGCAGGGTACTGGTCCAGTATAGATGACTGGACCAGCAGGGTACTGGTCCAGTATAGGTGACTGGACCAGCAGGGTACTGGTCCAGTATAAGTGACTGGAGCAGCAGGGTACTGGTCCAGTATAGGTGACTGGAGCAGCAGGGTACTGGTCCAGTATAGGTGACTGAACCAGCAGGGTACTGGTCCAGTATAGGTGACTGGACGAGCAGGGTACTGGTCCAGTATAGGTGACTGGAGCAGCAGGGTACTGGTCCAGTATAGGTGACTGGACCAGCAGGGTACTGGTCCAGTATAGGTGACTGGACCAGCAGGGTACTGGTCCAGTATAAGTGACTGGAGCAGCAGGGTACTGGTCCAGTATAGGTGACTGGAGCAGCAGGGTACTGGTCCAGTATAAGTGACTGGAGCAGCAGGGTACTGGTCCAGTATAGGTGACTGGAGCAGCAGGGTACTGGTCCAGTATAGGTGACTGAACCAGCAGGGTACTGGTCCAGTATAGGTGACTGGACCAGCAGGTTACTGGTCCGGTATAGGTGACTGGACCAGCAGGGTACTGGTCCAGTATAGGTGACTGGACCAGCAGGGTACTGGTCCAGTATAGGTGACTGAACCAGCAGGGTACTGGTCCAGTATAGGTGACTGAACCAGCAGGGTACTGGTCCAGTATAGGTGACTGGACCAGCAGGGCACTGGTCCAGTATAGGTGACTGGACCAGCAGGGTACTGGTCCAGTATAGGTGACTGAACCAGCAGGGTACTGGTCCAGTATAGGTGACTGAACCAGCAGGGTATTGGTCCAGTATAGGTGACTGGACCAGCAGGGTAATGGTCCAGTATAGGTGACTGGACCAGCAGGGTAATGGTCCAGTATAGGTGACTGGACCAGCAGGGTACTGGTCCAGTATAGGTGACTGGACCAGCAGGGTACTGAAGTAGATGACTTTGTAGATATATTGTACTAACATGTGCCCATGCCAGGTTTATGAGGTAGTGTTAGGTTTATCCGGGTGTTGGTAAAGTAACATGTGTGTCAGAGGTTTTTCTATTTACACACTTTCTTTTTCATGTGTTTTAATGCTTGATTTGCTTTTTTAAACGTATGTTAAACACCTTCGTCTATGAATAAAGTGAATTACTGACGGGTGACTTGAACACGGTGAGGGTCCGGGTTCGATTCCCAGCGAGGGTAGAAACATTGGGCGTGTTTCTTTACACCGGTTGTCTATGTTCACCCATCAGTAAAATGGGTACCTGGGTGTTAGTGGACTGGTGTAGAAATAAAGATTTATTATTTATGATTAATGTAGCTGAGGTACTGAACATCTATCAAGGCTGAGGGACTGACCACCTCCTGGCTAATACAGAAAGATGACACAAACGCTGTCTGTAAAAATCCTCCTATTATAAACTTCATGGATCCCCGATGGACCTATTATGTCTCTGACCTCGGTTCGAGTCCCCATTTGTTCTCTTGTTTACTCACTGACAAGTCTATATCTGTCTCCCACCTTACTGACCCGTACTGCCTTTCTGCATTTCTTAAGATGGTTGAGGGCATCACTGTCTATAATTCAAGGGATGCTGCAGGGCCTTGATGTGTGTGTCTGAAGATTTTAGTCAGAGAACGAGGCCTCCGCTGGCTCTCTGGTCCAAGCCTTCACAGATAAAATTCCCACACGATGAAATCAGAGACTTGAAAAAGGCCATCTTCTAGGCGAAGCATTCCTTGAAGTTACTCCTGCGAATATTTTGCAATGGAACATCTAGTTATCTTTGACTTTGTCTGTCAGATAAAGTCATTGTCAGATTCTGACTCAGTAAGGCAGCAACTAGCGGGAAGAGCTGACCCAGCCACCATGTACAGGCTGACCATCCCTCTCTAGTGCTGACATGAAGATCGTGCCAAGCTGGTCTGAAAGCCAAGCTGGCCTGAAAGTCAAGCTGGCCTGAAAGTCAAGCTGGTCTGAAAGTCAAGCTGGCCTGAAAGCCAAGCTGGCCTGAAAGTCAAGCTGGCCTGAAAGTCAATCTGGCCTGAAAGCCATGACAGCACCACCAGCACACTGTGGCCAGAGATTTTTAGATTAATGTAAGTTTTTCGACGACTCGAGGAGAAAAGATTTAATTTATATATACGTGAAGATGGAGCTAAAAAAATTGGTTAAAAATTAAAATGATTTGTGTCGTTTTTTTCAGGTATTTTTCCCCTTCAGTTTGATTGATGAACACTATCATGATTTTCACCTTTTCCACCATTTAATGTTTTTTCAACGTTATTCCATTTATTTTTGCCATTCTGTTAAATAAAATCTCATTTTTGAGAACCATATTTTTCAGACATTGACAAAAAAATCAAATATTCATCTCTTAAAAAGAAAAAGTCATGGAAATTTAGTTAAAATTCGTTTTAGGCCATTTTTTTTACCAAGTGAAACTTTCCAGGCCTTTTATCAGGTCTAAGGTACAGTGGGCGGTGATTCTGTCAAGTTCTTCTCGTCTGCTGAACTTGGTCACAAGTGAAGCGGACCTGAGACTAATTCCTCCCTCGGTGGAGAAAATTCTGAGTGAGAATTAACAAAGTACGTCAGAATTTTCAACTTTAAAGTGACTTGCAAGAAATGGCGAAAATATTTTTTTTTGTAACAGTATTCAAGAGTTTTATATATTAATTTTTCTTTATATATATATATATATATATATATATATATATATATATATATATATATAATTAATATAGATATACATACATAGAAACATAAAGTTAGAATTATTTCTCTCACCCTCAAAATAATTTGCGAAATGTAATTTGGTTGTGTTGAAGGAGTGAGCTGTTAATCTCTCTAAGTTTGGGTATTAGAGCTCTCTCCCGCTTATTCCCTCCCTCTTTCCCTCAATTTGTGGTCATGATGAGTGCAGCAATCAACATCACCATCTGTATGTTGCTTTCACTATTCAAGAAGAGGTTAGTTTTAAAGATGTTCTGGAAAACGAGCCAGAACGTAAGAACGTAGCAACACAAGAATGTAAGAACGTGAGAACCTAAGACTGACTGACCAACTCCTTGCAAGGTTGAGGGACTTACCGGTTCCTAAGAAAGTGTTCATGAGGCCTTTCTGTAAGTGTTCATGAGGCCTTTCTGTAAGTGTTCATAAGGTCTTTCTGTAATAAGTGTTCACAAGGTGTTTCTCTAAGCAAGTGTTCACGATGTTTAGTCGAAGATCGTACCAAACACAAGAGTCAGGTCACGAGAATAAATATTTAGATTATAAACACTTGTTCACAAGAGTCTTATGTTAGCTAGCAGCATGTTGACTAAGTGCCTCTCCTTTCTCTCTCTCTCTCTCTCTCTCTCTCTCTCTCTCTCTCTCTCTCTCTCTCTCTCTCTCTCTCTCTCTCTCTCTCTCTCTCTCTCTCTCTCTCTCTCTCTCTCTCTCTCTCTCTCTCTCTCTCTCTCTCTCAGCTGCTGTTTGAAGCATCGATTTATCTCCAGAGCGCAGGACGTGACCTTCACGTAGAGAATTATTATTATTATTGTGAAGATTATGTGTGTGTGTTGTGTGTGTGTGTGTGTGTGTGTTGTGTGTGTGTGTGTGTGTGTGTTGTGTGTGTGTGTGTGTGTGTGTGTGTGTGTGTGTGTGTGTATGTGTGTGTGTGTGTGTGTATGTGTGTGTGTGTATGTGTGTGTGTGTATGTGTGTGTGTATGTGTGTGTGTGTTTGTGTGTTGTGTGTGTGTGTGTGTGTGTGTGTGTATGTGTGTGTGTGTGTGTGTGTGTGTGTGTGTGTTGTGTGTGTGTGTGTGTGTGTGTGTGTGTGTGTGTGTGTGTGTGTGTGTGTGTGTGTGTGACTCATCGGAGTCTTCAGCTTCCAACTGTGAGACCTTGTTGCTGTGTGACATCTCTGAAACATCCTGTCCCTATTTACCTTGTCAATTCCTCTCAGTAATTTATATGTTGTTATCATATCATCCCTGTCCTTCCTGTCCTCCAGTGTCGTTAGATTGATTTCCCTTAACCTCTCCCCGTAGGACATACTTCTTAGCTCCTGGATTAGTCTTGTTGCAAATAATTGCCCTTTCTCTAATTTCTTGACGTGCTCGACCAGATGTGGGTTCCAAACTGGTGCTGCGTACTCCAATATGGGCCTGAAGTACACGGTGTACAGAGTCCTGAACGACTCCTTAGCGAGATGTCGGAATGCTATTCTTGGGTTTGCCAGGCGCCCATATGCTGCAGCAGTTATCTGGCTTATGTACGCCTCAGGAGATGTGCTCGGTATTATACTCACCCCAAGATCCTTCTCCTTGACTGAGGTTTCCCAGTCTTTGGCCACCTAGCCTGTAGTCGTCTGTAGTCTTCTTTGATCTTTCATAATTTTCATGACTTTGAACTTGGTGGGGTTAAATTCCAGGAGCCAGTTGTTGGACCAGGCTTACAGCCTGTTCAGATCCCCTTGTAGTCCTGCCTGATCCTCATCCACTTGAATTATCTGGATTAGCTTTACATATACCAGAAACAGCACTGGCCCTAGGTCTGACCTTTGTGGAACCCCGCTCGTCATAATAGCCCACTCTGATACCCCATCATGAACCATCACTCGTATGTGTGTGTAAATGTGTGTGTGTGTGTGTGTGTGTGTACTCACCTAATTGTACTCACCTAATTGTGGTTGCAGGGGTCGAGACTCAGCTCCTGGCCCCGCCTCTTCACTGATCGCTACTGGATCCTCTCTCTCTCTGCTTCCTGAGCTTTTTCATACCTCTTCTTAAAACTATGTATGGTTCCTGCCTCCACTACTTCACTTGCTAGGCTATTCCACTTGCTGACAACTCTATGACTGAAGAAATTCTTCCTAACGTCCCTGTGACTCGTCTGAGTCTTCAGCTTCCAGTTGTGACCCCTTGTCCCTGTGTCCCCTCTCTGGAACATCCTATCTCTGTCCACCTTGTCTATTCCCCGCAGTATCTTGTATGTCGTTATCATGTCTCCCCTGACCCTTCTGTCCTCCAGTGTCGTCAGTCCGTTTTCCCTTAACCTTTCCTCGTACGACATTCCCTTGAGCTCTGGGACTAGCCTTGTTAAAAACCTTTGTACTTTCTCTAACTTCTTGATGTGCTTGACCAGGTGTGGGTTCCAGACTGGTGCTGCATACTCCAGTATGGGCCTAACATACACAGTGTACAGTGTCTTGAACGATTCCTTATTAAGGTATCGGAACGCTATTTTCAGGTTTGCCAGGCGCCCGTATGCTGCAGCGGTTATTTGGTTGATGTGTGCCTCCGGTGATGTGCTCGGTGTTATGGTCACCCCAAGGTCTTTCTCCCTGAGTGAGGTCTGTAGTCTTTGTCCACCTAGCCTATACTCTGTCTGCAGTCTTCTTTGCCCCTCCCCAATCTTCATGACTTTGCATTTGGCTGGATTGAATTCGAGAAGCCAGTTGCTGGACCACATGTCCAGCCTGTCCAGGTCTCTTTGCAGTCCTGCCTCATCCTCGTCCGATTTAATTCTTCTCATCAACTTCACGTCATCTGCGAACAGGGACACTTCAGAGTCTATTCCTTCCATCATGTCGTTCACATATATCAAAAATAGCACTGGTCCTAGAACTGACCCCTGTGGGACCCCGCTCGTAACAGGCGCCCACTGTGATACCTCTTCACGTACCATGACTCGTTGCTGCCTCCCTGTCAGGTATTCCCTTATCCATTGCAGTGCCCTCCCTTTTACGTGCGCCTGATCCTCCAGCTTCTGCACTAATCTCTTTTGGGGAACTGTGTCAAAGGCCTTCCTGCAGTCTAGGAAAACGCAATCTACCCACCCCTCTCTCTCGTGTCTTACTTCTGTTACCTTGTCATAAAACTCCAGGAGGTTTGTGATACAAGATTTGCCTTCCATGAACCCATGCTGGTTTTCATTTATAATCTTGTTCCTTTCCAGGTGTTCGACCACTCTCCTCCTGATAATCTTCTCCATGACATTGCACACAATACATGTCAGAGACACAGGTCTGTAGTTTAGTGCCTCGTTTCTGTTTCCTTTCTTAAATATGGGGACTACATTAGCTGTCTTCCATTTCTCAGGTAGTTGCCCAGTGTGTGTGTGTGTGTGTGTGTGTGTGTGTGTGTGTGTGTGTGTGTGTGTGTGTGTGTGTGTGTGTGTGTGTGTGAGTATATGTGACTGCTTCTGCACTTACCAAACTTAGTTTCCGAAGGGTCGACTCTCAGCTCCTGGCCCCACCTGCTAAATACATCTCCAGCCTCTGGAATCCCATCATTACCACCCTTGAAGCTGTGTATTGAGTCTGCCTGCTGGTGCCACTCACACCACTCACAGCCAACATTTTTCTCACATCTGCAAGCAGCTGCATGGTGAGTCAGCTGAGTCACTCGCAGCTGCAGAATGACGAACATTAAGAGTAACGATGCTGAGTCGTCTGCTTTATCTTCCATTGTTACCATGGTAACGATGCCGTCTTTATTTCCTGCTCCTCCTACTGTAGTTATCATGGTAACAGCACCATGGTACTTGCTTCACCTGCTGTAGTTACCATGGCAACATAACAAATTCTTCTTCAATGAAAAATCTGCATAAATGATGAGCTCATCTGAACGAACCTGCAGCATCACTTGCCCTTCCTGTACATCTTGATCTTCTTGCCATTATTACCCTTCTTCCTATTGCACTTCTTGCTTCCTCTTGCCACTATTCTTTCCCTCTTTCTCTTCTCGCTCTTGTATTAGCAATCCCGTCCCTTGTCCCTCGTGCTGGTTATCTTCCTTCTGTGCTCGTCTCTTCGCTGGTATATATGGTTAATTGGGTTAAAATCTATCTGCTACACGAGGGTCATTAAGGCTGTTTGGTTGGTTAATGGGGTTTAAAGTCTATCTACTACACGAGGGTCATTAAGGCTGGTTGGTTAATGGGGTTTAAAGTCTATCTACTACACGAGGGTCATTAAGGCTGGTTGGTTGGTTAGTGGGGTTTAAAGTCTATCTACTACACGAGGGTCATTAAGGCTGGTTGGTTAGTGGGGTTTAAAGTCTATCTACTACACGAGGGTCATTAAGGCTGGTTGGTTGGTTAGTGGGGTTTAAAGTCTATCTACTACTGGCTTTTGTTGCAAGTACACTATCCCTTGGTTGTTGTTGCAAGTACAGTATATCCTGGCTGTTGTTGCAAGTACAGTACGTGCTGGTTGTGAGCAACGGGCTTCAACATTCATTACCCTGGACCAGCCTCCATGCTCCACACACATCACTGACAGTATTTATCTGTGTTTACTTTCATCTCTTCCCTTGTATCCCTCTTCCTGTATACCTCCTGTATCCCTCCTCCTGTGTCTTTCTCCTGCATCCCTCCTCCTGTGTCTTTCTCCTGCATCCCTCCTCCTGTGTCGTTCTCCTGCATCCCTCCTCCTGTGTCGTTCTCCTGCATCCCTCCTCCTGTGTCTTTCTCCTGTATCTCTCCTCCTGTAACATTCTTCTCGTATCCCTCCTCCTTCTGCATCCCTCGTCCTCCTGTATCCCTCCTCCTGTATCCCTCGACAAGTGCATGAAATACCTGTACCCTTTCCTCACGCCTTACACGATAAACGTGCAGATTTCAACGCTGTTTTCTGTTTGCCTTAAAAAAGTGGTGGCTGGTGTGTTGAGGCATGTTTTTTTTATTTAAATTGGCTTGTTTATAGTTTAAAATAAACACGATTGGATTTTTTTGAGTGTGTTTGCTGGCAATTAAGTTTTTGTTTTTTTTGTTAGAATTAAAAATACGGTGGAATACACTTCGTGTCTCTGTGAACCAGCGTAGAAATACGCAGTGGGAACACGTACCTTAACATTTGATGAGTTCCGAGAGTTCTTCATGTTCCCGGAGCCCGGCCATGGGCCAGGCTCGTCTGGTGATTGCCTGGTCAACCAGGCTGTTGCTGCTGGTACGCTAAGAAATTTTGACTGCTGGTAGTCACATGCCTATGACTTCCAGCAGAGTAATGTCTGCTGTGTTCGCAGACACAGCTGTACTGTTAGCAGTAGCAGACTGGCGTTATCTGCTGTGTTTCTGAAGGCATCCAGAAGACTGATGTCTGCTGATGCCTCGTCTGCCAACAAAACACTTTTAAATGTAACCTTCTGCAGTCATAGCAGCAACCGGTCAGCAGACACGACAGCAACCAGTCAGCAGACACAACATCACTCCGTCAGCAGACATAAGCTAGCTTAGACTCCTCCTACACACTCCTGACAGTTTGTCTTCCACACCAGCATCTCTGAGCTGCCTCTTACAGAGACACTGTCCAGCTGTCCTCGGAGGACTGTAAGATTATCTTGAAGCGCCCACTACCCGGTCAAAAGGCAGGATCATCCACTCAGGATCATCCACTCTTCCCGTGTTCCACAAGTCTTGAAATTTTTAGCAACAGAAGAAGATCCAGGTCCTTCTTGTTAGTGTGTAATTCCCTTCGGCCTGTGAATACAACCATTCCCATCAGCCTTAATGGATTCCAACACCGTTAGTGTATCGTGAGCAGACTGCCGCACTGTAGACCCGGTCGATACCCTCACTATAGGTCTCTGCTGTGATACACAACCTGGTGTCACAATAAATGCTTCACAGTAGTTGTATCTGTGTCCATTTATCTAAAATTGTATGAGTAATTCTAATGTTATTAAGAGAAATAAGTGGTGGTGGAGGGGCCAGGAGCTGAGCCTCGACTCCCCATCAACACAATTAAAGGTAGACACCGCTGGAGAAACGTCACAAAATACGTGTTTGTTTCCTTCACACACACACACACACACACACACACACACACACACACACACACACACACACACACACACACACACACGATAAAGCTCATGGAGCAGGAATAGAGTGGACCTAGTAGCGACCAGCAAAGAGGCGGGGCCAGGAGCTATAAATTGACCTCTGCAACCACAAATAGGTGAGTATAAACAGGTGAGTACACACAAAAACTCACACGAATATTAAAGCAAAGTATAAGTAATTCAGTCCTTTCCTCATCCTCGTTGCTGCCTCTGTTCCTCTTTTCTATCTCATTATTTCACGTATCCTCTTTTCTCTTTCCCCCCTTTACTCTTTCCTAAAAAAAAAACAAACAAAACAAAAAAAAAAAACGAAATCACCCATCTACTACGTTTTAACGTCTGGCATAACTGGTGTGGTTCCTGCGCCCTCTCGGCCGTAAATTTTATAGCAAGCAACATGTAGAAGTGTGTAGCTGGTGCTTCTGTATGTTTGGTACGTTGTCTTGCCTGTTATACTAGAACTGAAGCCTGCCTCTCTGCCCCTGCCCTCTACCCCTGCCCTCTACCCCTGCCCTCTACCCCTGCCCACTACCCCTGCCCTCTACCCCTGCCCTCTACCCCTGTCCTTTACCCCTGCCCTCTACCTCTGCCCTTTACGCCACGTTAACGATAGCAATTGTGCATCTTCTACAACAATTATTGCGTCATCTACAACAATTATTTCATCAGTTACAACAATTGTTGCATGATCTACAGCAATCGATGCTTCTTCTACAACAATTATTGCATCAACAATAACCATTGTTGCATCAACGATAACAATTGTTGCATCAACAATAACAATTGTTGCATGATCTACAGCAATCGATGCTTCTTCTACAACAATTGTTGCATCAACAATAACAATTATTGCATCAACAATAACCATTGTTGCATCAACAATAACAATTGTTGCATGATCTACAGCAATCGATGCTTCTTCTACAACAATTGTTGCATCAACAATAACAATTGTTGCATCAACGATAACAATTGTTGCATCAACGATAACAATTGTTGCATCAACAATAACAATTGTTGCATCAACGATAACAATTATTGCATCAACGATAACAATTGTTGCATCAACGATAACAATTGTTGCATCAACAATAACAATTGTTGCATCAACGATAACAATTGTTGCATCAACGATAACAATTGTTGCATCAACGATAACAATTATTGCATCAACGATAACAATTGTTGCATCAACAATAACAATTGTTGCATCAACGATAACAATTGTTGCATCAACAATAACAATTGTTGCATCAACGATAACAATTGTTGCATCAACAATAACAATTGTTGCATCAACAATAACAATTATTGCATCAACGATAACAATTGTTGCATCAACGATAACAATTGTTGCATCAACAATAACAATTGTTGCATCAACGATAACAATTGTTGCATCAACGATAACAATTGTTGCATCAACGATAACAATTGTTGCATCAACGATAACAATTGTTGCATCAACGATAACAATTGTTGCATCAACGATAACAATTATTGCATCAACGATAACAATTGTTGCATCAACAATAACAATTGTTGCATCAACGATAACAATTGTTGCATCAACAATAACAATTGTTGCATCAACAATAACAATTATTGCATCAACAATAACAATTGTTGCATCAACAATAACAATTGTTGCATCAACGATAACAATTGTTGCATCAACAATAACAATTGTTGCATCAACAATAACAATTGTTGCATCAACAATAACAATTATTGCAACATCAATAACAATTGTTGCATCAACAACAACAACTGATACAAGCAACAATAAATGTTACAGAAAACAAAAATTGTTGCAAACGACAATTGTTGCATTAACAATAATAATTGTTACATCAGCAATTACAATTGCTTCATTAACAATAACAACTATTGCAAACAGCCGTTGTTGCATCAATAATTACAATCATTACATCAACAATAATAACTGCTGCAAACAATTGTTGCATCAACAGTAATAACTGTTGCAAACAGTTGTTGCATCAACAGTTACAATCGTTGCAGCAACAATAACAACTTTTGCAAGCAACAATTGTTGCATCAAGCATAACACTCGTTGCATCAACGATAACTCTCGTTCCATCAACCATAACAATTATCGCATCAACAAAACTCTCACTGCATCAACAATAACGACCATTGCATCAACAATAACGATCATTGCATCAACTACAACCATCAATAATAAATATGGGTGTATCTCCATAATCTTACAATCGCGTTACGATAACTCCCGCACCATCAATATTACCAGGAATATTCATCTCTTCGTGTAGAATTTACGAGCAACGTATCGGCCGTGCAACACGCTGAGAGATGTGAGAGTGACATGACTCTGCACACTTACATCTCTGGTTCATCATATCTCTGGACCAGCACATCTCTGGACTAATACATTTCTGGACTAATTCATCTGTGTACTAGACACATATCTGGCCTAACACATCTCTGGATATGTTAGGCCATATCCAGAGATATCCTAACACATCTCTGGACTAACACATCTGTGGTCTAACACATCTGTGGTCTAAAACATCTCTGGCCTAACACATCTCTGGACTGATACATCTCTGGTTTAACACATCTCTGAACCTGGAGAATACCTGAGGATCGTTTTCGGAGGTCAACGCCGCCTGGTCTGACCAACCAGGCTGTTACTGCTGGTCGCACACAGTCCAACCTGGTTGATTTGAAACTAACATTTGAAATTCATCACGATCCCTTTTAAAGGCATCTTGTGATCTGTTAGTAACACACCCTTAAGTATGAAGAGAGGGCGTTTAAGAGCTTTAGACCCCTTACACTTATTGTGCTATCTCTTAGGGGTACTGATGATATCCCTGATGTTCACTAAGGGTATTTTCAGGCCAAGAGTAGCAAGTGGTAGTAATAAGTGGTATTAAATCAATATCAACACTGCGACTAGCCGGGGTACCGAACCCGCGTTGTTTTAGCCCGCCTCATAGTAAAGGAAAATTCACGACGCTCTAACCTACTGGACCATACAATCCTACAAGAATCACGCACACAGCAGAGCTAGGTGTTGTACCGTGATCCGAGGACATACGATGGTGTAGGTGTCCCAGAGCTAATTTCATTCTACTCTCCGTTTGGTGTATTAGCCTCCACAAGCAGTATATATAGTATTGTAACCATGA
>NC_091345.1:24536784-24579284 GCF_038502225.1 Cherax quadricarinatus
GAGAGATTTTGGGAGATGTTAAGTGAATGTATAGGAGCCTTTGAACCAAGTGGTAGGGGACCTGAATGCTAAAGTAGGAGAAACTTTTAGAGAGGGTGTGGTAGGTAAGTTTGGGGTGCCAGGTGTAAATGATAATGGGAGCCCTTTGGTTGAACTTTGTATAGAAAGGGGTTTAGTTATAGGTAATACATATTTTAAGAAAAAGAGGATAAATAAGTATACAAGATATGATGTAGGGCAAAATGACAGTAGTTTGTTGGATTATGTATTGGTAGATAAAAGACTGTTGAGTAGACTTCAGGATGTACATGTTTATAGAGGGGCCACAGATATATCAGATCACTTTCTAGTTGTAGCTACACTGAGAGTAAAAGGTCGATGGGATACAAGGAGAATAGAAGCATCAGGGAAGAGAGAGGTGAAGGTTTATAAACTAAAAGAGGAGGCAGTTAGGGTAAGATATAAACAGCTATTGGAGGATAGATGGGCTAATGAGAGCATAGGCAATGGGGTCGAAGAGGTATGGGGTAGGTTTAAAAATGTAGTGTTAGAGTGTTCAGCAGAAGTTTGTGGTTATAGGAAAGTGGGTGCGGGAGGGAAGAGGAGCGATTGGTGGAATGATGATGTGAAGAGAGTAGTAAGGGAGAAAAAGTTAGCATATGAGAAGTTTTTACAAAGTAGAAGTGATGCAAGGAGGGAAGAGTATATGGAAAAAAAGAGAGAGGTTGAGTGGTGAAGCAATGTAAAAAGAGAGCAAATGAGAGAGTGGGTGATATTTTATCAACAAATTATTTTGAAAATAAGAAAAAGTTTTGGAGTGAGATTAACAAGTTAAGAAAGCCTAGAGAACAAATGGATTTGTCAGTTAAAAATAGGAGAGGAGAGTTATTAAATGGAGAGTTAGAGGTATTGGGAAGATGGAAGGAATATTTTGAGGAATTGTTAAATGTTGATGAAGATAGGGAAGCTGTGATTTCGTGTATAGGGCAAGGAGGAACAACATCTTGTAGGAGTGAGGAAGAGCCAGTTGTGAGTATGGGGGAAGTTCATGAGGCAGTAGGTAAAATGAAAGGGGGTAAGGTAGCCGGGATTGATGGGATAAAGACAGAAATGTTAAAAGCAGGTGGGGATATAGTTTTGGAGTGGTTGGTGCAATTATTTAATAAATGTATGGAAGAGGGTAAGGTACCTAGGGATTGGCAGAGAGCATGCATAGTTCCTTCGGATAAAGGCAAAGGGGATAAAAGAGAGTGCAAAAATTATAGGGGGATAAGTCTGCTGAGTATACCTGGTAAAGTGTATGGTAGAGTTATTATTGAAAGAATTAAGAGTAAGACGGAGAATAGGATAGCAGATGAACAAGGAGGCTTTAGGAAAGGTAGGGGGTGTGTGGACCAGGTGTTTACAGTGAAACATAAGTGAACAGTATTTAGATAAGGCTAAAGAGGTCTTTGTGGCATTTATGGATTTGGAAAAGGCGTATGACAGGGTGGATAGGGGGGCAATGTGGCAGATGTTGCAAGTGTATGGTGTAGGAGGTAGGTTACTGAAAGCAGTGAAGAGTTTTTACGAGGATAGTGAGGCTCAAGTTAGAGTGTGTAGGAAAGAGGGAAATTATTTCCCAGTAAAAGTAGGCCTTAGACAAGGATGTGTGATGTCACCGTGGTTGTTTAATATATTTATAGATGGGGTTGTAAGAGAAGTAAATGCGAGGGTCTTGGCAAGAGGCGTGGAGTTAAAAGATAAAGAATCACACACAAAGTGGGAGTTGTCACAGCTGCTCTTTGCTGATGACACTGTGCTCTTGGGAGATTCTGAAGAGAAGTTGCAGAGACTGGTGGATGAATTTGGTAGGGTGTGCAAAAGAAGAAAATTAAAGGTGAATACAGGAAAGAGTAAGGTTATGAGGATAACAAAAAGATTAGGTGATGAAAGATTGAATATCAGATTGGAGGGAGAGAGTATGGAGGAGGTAAATGTATTCAGATATTTGGGAGTGGACGTGTCAGCGGATGGGTCTGTGAAAGATGAGGTGAATCATAGAATTGATGAGGGGAAAAGAGTGAGTGGTGCACTTAGGAGTCTGTGGAGACAAAGAACTTTGTCCTTGGAGGCAAAGAGGGGAATGTATGAGAGTATAGTTTTACCAACGCTCTTATATGGGTGTGAAGCATGGGTGATGAATGTTGCAGCGAGGAGAAGGCTGGAGGCAGTGGAGATGTCATGTCTGAGGGCAATGTGTGGTGTGAATATAATGCAGAGAATTCGTAGTTTGGAAGTTAGGAGGAGGTGCGGGATTACCAAAACTGTTGTCCAGAGGGCTGAGGAAGGGTTGTTGAGGTGGTTCGGACATGTAGAGAGAATGGAGCGAAACAGAATGACTTCAAGAGTGTATCAGTCTGTAGTGGAAGGAAGGCGGGGTAGGGGTCGGCCTAGGAAAGGTTGGAGAGAGGGGGTAAAGGAGGTTTTGTGTGCGAGGGGCTTGGACTTCCAGCAGGCATGCGTGAGCGTGTTTGATAGGAGTGAATGGAGACAAATGGTTTTTAATACTTGACGTGCTGTTGGAGTGTGAGCAAAGTAACATTTATGAAGGGGTTCAGGGAAACCGGCAGGCCGGACTTGAGTCCTGGAGATGGGAAGTACAGTGCCTGCACTCTGAAGGAGGGGTGTTAATGTTGCAGTTTAAAAACTGTAGTGTAAAGCACCCTTCTGGCAAGACAGTGATGGAGTGAATGATGGTGAAAGTTTTTCTTTTTCGGGCCACCCTGCCTTGGTGGCTACCCTGCCTTGGTGGCCACCCTGCCTTGGTGGGAATCGGCCAGTGTGATAATAAAATATATATATATATTATATATATATTTATTTATATATATATATATATATATATATATATATATATATATATATATATATATATATATATATATATATATATATATATATACATATATGTCGTGCCGAATATGAAAAACTGGTCAATTAGGAAGAACTCATTTAAAATTAAGTCCTTTCTAAAATTTTCTCTTATGCTTTTAAAGATATATTTTTTTCATTAATGTTAATGTAAAAAAATTTAATTTTGCTCCAAAAGAATGTTAGAAAACTTACCTAACCTTATTATAACAAGAACAATTTATTTTAGCCTAACCCAACTAAATATATTTTAGATTTGTTTACAATAATTTAATACTAAACAAACACAGTGAAATATATTTTTTTCGTTAGGTTCAAAATGATTTTGGCGAAATTATTGCATACACAATTTTCACTTGCCCTATATGGCAAGATGAGCGTTGCTATTTAAGCCAAGATGGCAAGTTCTGCCTATTCGGCACGACATATATATATATATATATATATATATATATATATATATATATATATATATATATATATATATATATATATATATATATATATATATATATATATTTATATATACAAAACAACCACTCTGAAAGAATAGAGAAATTCCAAGCGCTTTCGTGACTACTCACATTGCCAAGGAACCTTGACAACGTGAGTAGTCACGAAAGCGCTTGAAATTTCTCTATTCTTTCAGAGTGGTTGTTTTGCATATTCTGAAATCACCTGTTTACTGTGATCTTATTGCATATATATATATATATATATATATATATATATATATATATATATATATATATATATATATTTATATATATATATATATATATATATATATATTTATATATATATATATATATATATATATATATATATATATATATATATATATATATATATATATATATATATATATATATATATATATAAATATTTTTTTTTTTTTTCAACAAGTCGTCCGTCTCCCACCGAGGCAGGGTAACCCAAAAAAGAAAGAAAATCCCCAAAAAGAAAATACTTTCATCATTCAACACTTTCACCACACTCACACATTATCACTGTTTTTGCAGAGGTGCTCAGAATACAACAGTTTAGAAGCATACACATATAAAGATACACAACATATCCCTCCAAACTGCCAATATCCCAAACCCCTCCTTTAAAGTGCAGGCATTGTACTTCCCATTTCCAGGACTCAAGTCCGACTATATGAAAATAACCGGTTTTCCTGAATCCCTTCACTAAATATTACCCTGCTCACACTCCAACAGATCGTCAGGTCTCAAGTACTATTCGTCTCCATTCACTCCTATCTAACACGCTCACGCACGCTTGCTGGAAGTCCAAATCCCTCGCCCACAAAACCTCCTTTACCCCCTCTCTCCAACCCTTTCGAGGACGACCCCTACCCCGCCTTCCTTCCCCTATAGATTTATATGCTTTCCATGTCATTTTACTTTGATCCATTCTCTCTAAATGCCCAAACCACCTCAACAACCCCTCTTCTGCCCTCTGACTAATACTTTTATTAACTCCACACCTTTTCCTAATTTCCACACTCCGAATTTTCTGCATAATATTTGCACCACACATTGCCCTTAAACAGGACATCTCCACTGCCTCCAACCGTCTCCTCGCTGCTGCATTTACCACCCAAGCTTCACACCCATATAAGAGTGTTGGTACTACTATACTTTCATACATTCCCTTCTTTGCCTCCATAGATAACGTTTTTTGACTCCACATGTACCTTAACGCACCACTCACCTTTTTTCCCTCATCAATTCTATGATTAACCTCATCCTTCATAAATCCATCCACTGACACGTCAACTCCCAAGTATCTGAAAACGCTCACTTCTTCCATACTCCGCCTCCCCAATTTGATATCCAATTTTTCTTTATCTAAATCATTTGATACCCTCATCACCTTACTCTTTTCTATGTTCACTTTCAACTTTCTACCTTTACACACATTCCCAAACTCATCCACTAACCTTTGCAATTTTTCTTTGAATCTCCCATAAGCACAGTATCATCAGCAAAAAGTAACTGTGTCAATTCCCATTTTGAATTTGATTCCCCATAATTTAATTCCACCCCTCTCCCAAACACCCTAGCATTTACTTCCTTTACAACCCCATCTATAAATATATTAAACAACCATGGTGACATTACACATCCCTGTCTATGACCTACTTTTACCGGGAAGTAGTCTCCCTCTCTTCTACACACCCTAACCTGAGCCTCACTATCCTCATAAAAACTCTTTACAGCATTTAGTAACTTACCACCTATTCCATACACTTGCAACATCTGCCACATTGCTCCTCTATCCACTCTATCATATGCCTTTTCTAAATCCATAAATGCAATAAAAACTTCCCTACCTTTATCTAAATACTGTTCACATATATGCTTCAGTGTAAACACTTGATCTACACATCCCCTACCCACTCTAAAACCTCCTTGCTCATCCGCAATCCTTCATTCTGTCTTACCTCTAATTCTTTCAATAATAACCCTACCGTACACTTTTCCTGGTATACTCAGTAAACTTATTCCTCTATAATTTTTACAATCTCTTTTGTCCCCTTTCCCTTTATATAAAGGGACTATACATGCTCTCCGCCAATCCCTAGGTACCTTTCCCTCTTTCATACATTTATTAGACAAAAGTACCAACCACTCCAACACTATATCCCCCCCCCCTTGCTTTTAACATTTCTGTCATGATCCCATCAGTTCCAGCTGCTTTACCCCCTTTCATTCTACGTAATGCCTCACGTACCTCCACCACACTTACATTCTGCTCTTCTTTACTTCTAAAAGATGGTATACCTCCCTGACCAGTGCATGAAATTACTGCCTCTCTTTCTTCCTCAACATTTAAAAATTCCTCAAAATATTCTCGCCATCTACCTAATACCTCCATCTCCCCATCTACTAATTCCCCTACTCTGTTTTTAACTGACAAATCCATACTTTCTCTAGGCTTTCTTAACTTGTTTAACTCGCTCCAAAATTTTTTCTTATTTTCATTAAAATTTCTTGACACTGCCTCTCCCACTCAATCATCTGCTCTCTTTTTGCACTCTCTCACCACTCTCTTCACCTTCCTTTTACTCTCCATATGCTCTGCTCTTCTTATAACACTTCTGCTTTGTAAAAACCTCTCATAAGCTACCTTTTTCTCTTTTATCACACCTTTTACTTCATCATTCCACCAATCACTCCTCTTTCCTCCTGCCCCCACCCTCCTATAACCACAAACTTCTGCCCCACATTCTAATACTGCATTTTTAAAACTATTCCAACCCTCTTCAACCCCCCCACTACTCATCTTTGCACTAGCCCACCTTTCTGCCAATAGTCGCTTATATCTCACCCGAACTTCCTCCTCCCTTAGTTTATACACTTTCACCTCCCTCTTACTTGTTGTTTCCACCTTCCTCTTTTCTCCTTCAACTTTATTGCTACTGCTTCTTTAGCTCTAACTCTATTTGAAACCCCTGGCCTAATCCCATTTATTCCTCTCCACTGAAACTCTCCCACCCCCTTCAGCTTTGTTTCACTTAAAGCCAGTACATCCAGCTTCTTCTCATTCATAACATCCACAATCATCTCTTTCTTATCATTTGCACAACATCCATGCACATTCAGACTTCCCGCTTTGACAATTTTCTTATTATTATTCTTTTTAGTAATCTTTACAGGAAAAGGGGTTACTAGCCCATTGTTCCCGGCATTTTAGTTGACTTTTACAACACGCATGGCTTACGGAAGAAAGATTCTTATTCCACTTCCCCATGGATATAAAAGGAAAAGTAATAAGACCGAGAACTATTAAGATAAAATCAAAGAAAATTCAGATGAGTGTGTATAAATAAACGTGTGTAGTGTGACCTAAGTGTAAGTAGAAGTAGCAAGACATACCTGTAATCTTGCATATTTATGAGACAGACAAAAGACACCAACAATCCTACCATCATGTAAAACAATTACAGGCTTTCGTTTTACACTCACTTGGCAGGACGGTAGTACCTCCCTGGGTGGTTGCTGTCTACCAACCTACTACCTATATATATATATATATATATATATATATATATATAAATATATATATATATATATTTATATATATATATATATATATATATATATATATATATATATATATATATATATATATATATTCACTCCATCACTGTCTAGCCAGAGGCGCACTTACACTACAGTTATGTAACTGCAACATTAACACCCCTCCTTCAGAGTGCAGACACTGTACCTCCCATCTCCAGGACTCAAGTCTGTCCTGCCGGTTACCCAGAATCCCTTTATAAATGTTACGTTGCTCACATTTCAACAGCACGTCAAGTCCTAAAAGCTATTTGTCTCCATTCGCTCCTATCGAACACGCTCACGTATGCTTGCTGGAAGTCCAAACCTCTCACACACAAAACCTCCTTTACCCCGTCCCTCCAACCTTTCTTAGGCCGACCCCTACCCCGCCTTCCCTCCACTACAGATTTATACACTCTCGAAGCCATTCTATTTTGTTCCACCTTCTCTACATGTCCGAAACACCTCAACAACCCCTCCTCAGCTCTCTGGATAATAGTTTTGGTAATCCTACACCTCCTAATTTCCAAACTACGAATTCTCTGCATTACATTCACGCCACACATTGCTCTGAGACATGACATCTCTACTGCCTCCAGCCTTCTCCTTGTTGCAACATTCACCACCCATGCTTCACACCCATATAACAGTGTTGGTATAACTATACTCTCATATATTCCTCTCTTTGCTTCCATGGACATAGTTTTTTGTCTCCACAGGCTCCTCAGTGGACCACTCACCTTTTCCTCCTCATCAATTCTGTGATTTACCTCAACTTTCATAGACCCATCTGCTGACACATCCACTCCTAAATATCTGAATACATTCACCTCCATACTCTCTCCCTACAATCTGATACCCAATCTTTCGTTACCTATTTTTTTGCTATCCTCATCACCTTACTCTTTCCTATATACACTTTTAATTTTCTTCTTTTACATACCCTAGCAAACTCGTAAACTAACCTCTGCAACTTATCTTCAGAATCTCCCAAAAGCACAGTGTCATCAGTAAAGAGCAACTGTGACAACTCCCACGTTAGGTTTGGTTCTATATCTTTTAACCCCAAACCTCTTGTCAACACCACCTGAGCATTCACTTCTCTTACAACCCCATCTATAAATATATTGAATAACCACGGTGACATCACACATCTTTGTCTAAGACCTACTTTTACTGGGAAATAATCTCCCTCTCTCCTATATTCTCTAAGGTTACACACACCACACACACACACACACACACACACACCCACACACACACATGTATATATATATATATATATATATATATATATATATATATATATATATATATATATATATATATATATATATATATATACATTAATTAGTATGGGAAATATTACTTCAGTTTTAGGCCGACTTTCTGGAATGGATTACGGCCGATAACCGAGGGTCGACTGTATACATGTATATATATATATATATATATATATATATATATATATATATATATATATATATATATATATATATATATATATATATATATATATATATATATATATATATATATATATGTATATATATAAATGTGTGTGTGTGTGTGTGTGTGTGTGTAATTGGAGCAGGTGTTCAAAGGGTGAGAGAGAGAGAGAGCGAGAGGGGAAAGAGGGGGAAACAGGAGCCTGGTAACCCAGCCAGACTGTTATCAGGTCAGTGGGATCACCTATGTATAAGCTGGTCAAATTGTTGAAAAAAAAATATTGACTCCAATTAAAAGAGGGAAAAAACACGTCCATGGAAGTTTGCCTGTCAATTCGTGGTCTCTGATTCCACTCTCCTTTCCTCTTTGAAGTTCAGTTCTCTCCTGGGATCCCTTAACTTCTGCTGCTTCCTGTGTAGGCGAACATTTTTCGGAATGAAGACACCTGACTGTTGCACATGTGTCTGAATTGTCAGCCCTTAGCCTGTGGAATAGTGAGGTTAATCAGGTTTGATACGAGGAAAAGGAGGGCAGCCATATGTCCTTGGATCAAGATCCCTAAGATGCAGCATCTGTTCACCAAGATGTTATTGTTCACTAAAATGTGATTATTATTTATTGCGAAAATAAATTTAAATGACCATTGCAGTGTTGCATATTTTAGATTTCTTACAACCTGAAGAATGATGAAAATTTCCAGTTCATTTTATACAAGCAGGAGAAAGATGAGTTTCCAGCTAACTGTAGCTCATCTTCTCCCCCTCGAGGAATATACTGCAATGAGTTTCCTCTCAAGTATCACCTTCCTCACACTCAAGCAACACCTCAAATTCTAAAGACCTTTTAACCTCCACTCAGAGTAAACCTGCCGTCGTTTGTCTGACTAGTCTTGAAGCTTCTCAATACTTTCTTCAGACTTTCCTTCCAACCTTCACTAAGACATCGTCTAGACGTCCTCACATCTACCTCAGATTTATACACTGACTTCTTTATTCCATTTTGCTTCATATTTTCTATATGAGTGGGCCATTTTAACAACGTGTTCCCCCACGCTTTGAACTATATCTGCGATGTTACGTAGTGATCTCACACGAGACATTACTGCTGGATCCAGCGTCAACCTGGCTGCAACCAGCCTCATTCTGGCTGCTACCAGCCTCATCCTGGCTGCTACCAGCCTCACCCTGGCTGCAACCAGCCTCATCCTGGCTGCTATCAGCCTCATCCTGGCTGCAACCAGCCTCATTCTGGCTGCTAACAGCCTCATCCTGGCTGCAACCAGCCTCATTCTGGCTGCTACCAGCTTCATTCTGGCTGCTACCTGCCTCATCCTGGCTGCTACCAGCCTCATCCTGGTTGCAACCAGCCTCAGCCTGGCTGCTACCAGCCTCATCCTGGCTGCAACCAGCCTCAACCTGGCTGCTACCAGCCTCATCCTGGTTGCAACCAGCCTCATCCTGGCTGCTACCAGCGTCATCCTGGCTGCTACCAGCCTCATTCTGGCTGCTACCAGCCTCATCCTGGCTGCTACCAGCCTCATCCTGGCTGCTACCAGCCTCATTCTGGCTGCTACCAGCCTCATCCTGGCTGCTACCAGCCTCATCCTGGCTGCAACCAGCCTCATTCTGGCTGCTACCAGCCTCATTCTGGCTGCTACCAGCCTCATCCTGGCTGCAACCAGCCTCATTTTGGCTGCTACCAGCCTCATTCTGGCTGCTACCAGCCTCATCCTGGCTGCTACCAGCCTCATCCTGGCTGTTACCAGCCTCATCCTCGCTGCTACCAGCCTCATCCTGGCTGCAAACAGCCTCATCCTGGCTGTTATCAGCCTCATCCTGGCTGCTACCAGCCTCATCCTGGCTGTTACCAGCCTCATCCTGGCTGCTACCAGCCTCATCCTGGCTGCTACCAGCCTCATCCTGGCTGCTACCAGCCTCATCCTGGCTGCAACCAGCCTCATCCTGGCTGCTGCCAGCCTCATCCTGGTTGCAACCAGCCTCAGCCTGGCTGCTACCAGCCTCATCCTGGCTGCAACCAGCCTCATCCTGGCTGCTACCAGCCTCATCCTGGCTGCTACCAGCCTCATCCTGGCTGCTACCAGCCTCATCCTGGCTGCTACCAGCGTCATCCTGGCTGCTACCAGCCTCAACCTGGCTGCTACCAGCCTCATCCTGGCTGCTACCAGCGTCATCCTGGTAGCTACCAGCCTCATCCTGGCTGCTACCAGCGTCATCCTGGCTGCTACCAGTGTCATCCTGGCAGCTACCAGCGTCATCCTGGCTGCTACTAGCGTCATCCTGGCAGCTACCAGCCTCATCCTGGCTGCTACCAGCGTCATCCTGGCTGCTACCAGCGTCATCCTGGCTGCTACCAGCGTCATCCTGGCTGCTACCAGCGTCATCCTGGCAGCTACCAGCCTCATCCTGGCTGCTACCAGCGTCATCCTGGCTGCTACCAGCGTCATCCTGGCTGCTACCAGCGTCATCCTGGCTGCTACCAGCCTCATCCTGGCTGCTACCAGCGGCATCCTGGCTGCTACCAGCGTCATCCTGGCTGCTACCAGCGTCATCCTGCCTGCTACCAGCGTCATCCTGGCTGCTACCAGCATCATCCTGGCTGCTACCAGCGTCATCCTGGCTGCTACCAGCGTCATCCTGGCTGCTACCAGCGTCATCCTGGCTGCTACCAGCGTCATCCTGGCTGCTACCAGCGTTATCCTGGCTCCTACCAGCGTCATCCTGGCTGCTACCAGCGTCATCCTGGCTGCTACCAGCGTCATCCTGGCTGCTACCAGCCTCATCCTTGCTGCAACCAGACTCATCCTGGCTGCTACCAGCGTCATCCTGGCTGCTACCAGCCTCATCCTGGCTGCTACCAGTCCCATCCTGGCTGCTACCAGCGTCATCCTGGCTGCTACCAGCGTCATCCTTGCTGCTACCAGTCCCATCCTGGCTGCTGCCAGCCTCATCCTGGTTGCAACCATCCTCATCCTGGCTGCAACCAGCCTCATCCTGGCTGCTACCAGCCTCATCCTGGCTGCAACCATCCTCATCCTGGCTGCAACCATCCTCATCCTGGCTGCAACCAGCCTCATCCTGGCTGCTACCAGCGTCATCCTGGCTGCTACCAGCGTCATCCTGGCTGCAACCAGCCTCATCCTGGCTGCTGCCAGCCTCATCCTGGCTGCAACCATCCTCATCCTGGCTGCAACCAGCCTCATCCTGGCTGCTACCAGCGTCATCCTGGCTGCTACCAGCGTCATCCTGGCTGCTACCAGCCTCATTCTGGCTGCTACCAGCCTCATCCTGGCTGCAACCAGCCTCATTTTGGCTGCTACCAGCCTCATTCTGGCTGCTACCAGCCTCATCCTGGCTGCTACCAGCCTCATCCTGGCTGTTACCAGCCTCATCCTCGCTGCTACCAGCCTCATCCTGGCTGCAAACAGCCTCATCCTGGCTGTTATCAGCCTCATCCTGGCTGCTACCAGCCTCATCCTGGCTGTTACCAGCCTCATCCTGGCTGCTACCAGCCTCATCCTGGCTGCTACCAGCCTCATCCTGGCTGCTACCAGCCTCATCCTGGCTGCAACAAGCCTCATCCTGGCTGCTACCAGCCTCATCCTGGTTGCAACCAGCCTCAGCCTGGCTGCTACCAGCCTCATCCTGGCTGCAACCAGCCTCATCCTGGCTGCTACCAGCCTCATCCTGGCTGCTACCAGCCTCATCCTGGCTGCTACTAGCCTCATCCTGGCTGCTACCAGCGTCATCCTGGCTGCTACCAGCCTCAACCTGGCTGCTACCAGCCTCATCCTGGCTGCTACCAGCGTCATCCTGGTAGCTACCAGCCTCATCCTGGCTGCTACCAGCGTCATCCTGGCTGCTACCAGTGTCATCCTGGCAGCTACCAGCGTCATCCTGGCTGCTACCAGCGTCATCCTGGCAGCTACCAGCCTCATCCTGGCTGCTACCAGCGTCATCCTGGCTGCTACCAGCGTCATCCTGGCTGCTACCAGCGTCATCCTGGCTGCTACCAGCGTCATCCTGGCAGCTACCAGCCTAATCCTGGCTGCTACCAGCGTCATCCTGGCTGCTACCAGCGTCATCCTGGCTGCTACCAGCGTCATCCTGGCTGCTACCAGCCTCATCCTGGCTGCTACCAGCGTCATCCTGGCTGCTACCAGCGTCATCCTGGCTGCTACCAGCGTCATCCTGGCTGCTACCAGCGTCATCCTGGCTGCTACCAGCGTCATCCTGGCTGCTACCAGCGTCATCCTGGCTGCTACCAGCGTCATCCTGGCTGCTACCAGCGTCATCCTGGCTGCTACCAGCGTCATCCTGGCTGCTACCAGCGTCATCCTGGCTGTTACCAGCGTCATCCTGGCTGCTACCAGCGTCATCCTGGCTGCTACCAGCGTCATCCTGGCTGCTACCAGCCTCATCCTGGCTGCAACCAGACTCATCCTGGCTGCTACCAGCGTCATCCTGGCTGCTACCAGCCTCATCCTGGCTGCTACCAGTCCCATCCTGGCTGCTACCAGCGTCATCCTGGCTGCTACCAGCCTCATCCTGGCTGCTACCAGTCCCATCCTGGCTGCTGCCAGCCTCATCCTGGCTGCAACCATCCTCATCCTGGCTGCAACCATCCTCATCCTGGCTGCTACCAGCCTCATCCTGGCTGCAACCATCCTCATCCTGGCTGCAACCATCCTCATCCTGGCTGCAACCAGCCTCATCCTGGCTGCTACCAGCGTCATCCTGGCTGCTACCAGCGTCATCCTGGCTGCAACCAGCCTCATCCTGGCTGCTGCCAGCCTCATCCTGGCTGCAACCATCCTCATCCTGGCTGCAACCAGCCTCATCCTGGCTGCTACCAGCGTCATCCTGGCTGCTACCAGCGTCATCCTGGCTGCAACCATCCTCATCCTGGCTGCTACCAGCCTCATCCTGGCTGCAACCATCCTCATCCTGGCTGCAACCAGCCTCATCCTGGCTGCAACCAGCCTCATCCTGGCTGCTACCAGCCTCATCCTGGCTGCTACCAGCCTCATCCTGGCTGCTACCAGCCTCATCCTGGCTGCTACCAGCGTCATCCTGGCTGCTACCAGCCTCTCCTAAACTTCTGGAGGCGATGTTTCGCTCGCCTACAGCTCCTGCCAAGACGTTTCTTCCTCACATAAACTTTTTCAAGTCCAAAAATGTAACAAACATTTCAACTTTTCATTCCATGAGACCTGTGTCATACACTGTGTCATACACTGTGTCATACACTGTGTCATACACTGTGTCATACACTGTGTCATACACTCTGTCATACACTGTCATACACTGTGTCATACACTGTGTCATACACTGTGTCATACACTGTGTCATACACTGTGTCATACACTGTGTCGTACACTGTGTCATACACTGTGTCATACACTGTGTCGTACACTGTGTCATACACTGTGTCATACACTGTGTCATACACTGTGTCATACACTGTGTCATACACTGTGTCGTACACTGTGTCATACACTGTGTCATACACTGTGTCATACACTGTGTCATACACTGTGTCATACACTGTGTCGTACACTGTGTCATACACTGTGTCATACACTGTGTCATACACTGTGTCATACACTGTGTCATACACTGTGTCATACACTGTGTCATACACTGTGTCATACACTGTGTCATACACTGTGTCATACACTGTGTCATACACTGTGTCATACACTGTGTCATACACTGTGTCATACACTGTGTCATACACTGTGTCATACACTGTGTCATACACTGTGTCATACACTGTGTCATACACTGTGTTATACACTGTGTCATACACTGTGTCATACACTGTGTCATACACTGTGTCATACACTGTGTCATACACTGTGTCATACACTGTGTCATACACTGTGTCATACACTGTGTCATACACTGTGTCATACACTGTGTTATACACTGTGCCATACACTGTGTCATACACTGTGTCATACACTGTGTCATACACTGTGTCATACACTGTGTCATACACTGTGTTATACACTGTGTCATACACTGTGTCATACACTGTGCCATACACTGTGCCATACACTGTGTCATACACTGTGTCATACACTGTGTCATACACTGTGTCATACACTGTGTCATACACTGTGTCATACACTGTGTCATACACTGTGTCATACACTGTGTCACACACTGTGTCATACACTGTGTCATACACTGTGTCATACACTGTGTCATACACTGTGTCATACACTGTGTCATACACTGTGTCATACACTGTGCCATACACTGTGTCATACAATGTGTCATACACTGTGCCATACACTGTGCCATACACTGTGTCATACACTGTGCCATACACTGTGTCATACACTGTGTCATACACTGTGTCATACACTGTGTCATACACTGTGTCATACACTGTGTCATACACTGTGTCACACACTGTGTCATACACTGTGTCATACACTGTGTCATACACTGTGTCATACACTGTGTCATACACTGTGTCATACACTGTGCCATACACTGTGCCATACACTGTGTCATACACTGTGCCATACACTGTGCCATACACTGTGTCATACACTGTGCCATACACTGTGTCATACACTGTGTCATACACTGTGTCATACACTGTGTCATACACTGTGTCATACACTGTGTCATACACTGTGTCATACACTGTGTCATACACTGTGCCATACACTGTGTCATACACTGTGTCATACACTGTGTCATACACTGTGTCATACACTGTGTCATACACTGTGCCATACACTGTGTCATACACTGTGTCATACACTGTGTCATACACTGTGTCATACACTGTGTCATACACTGTGTCAAACACTGTGTCATACACTGTGTCATTCACTGTGTCATACACTGTGCCATACACTGTGTCATACACTGTGTCATACACTGTGTCATACACTGTGTCATACACTGTGCCATACACTGTGTCATACACTGTGCCATAAACTGTGTCATACACTGTGTCATACGCTGTGTCATACACTGTGTCATACACTGTGTCATACACTGTGCCATACACTGTGTCATACACTGTGTCATACACTGTGTCATACACTGTGTCATACACTGTGCCATACACTGTGTCATACACTGTGTCATACACTGTGTCATACACTGTGTCATACACTGTGCCATACACTGTGTCATACACTGTGTCATACACTGTGTCATACACTGTGTCATACACTGTGCCATACACTGTGTCATACACTGTGTCATACACTGTGTCATACACTGTGCCATACACTGTGCCATACACTGTGTCATACACTGTGTCATACACTGTGTCATACACTGTGTCATACACTGTGCCATACACTGTGTCATACACTGTGCCATAAACTGTGTCATACACTGTGTCATACGCTGTGTCATACACTGTGTCATACACTGTGTCATACACTGTGCCATACACTGTGTCATACACTGTGTCATACACTGTGTCATACACTGTGTCATACACTGTGCCATACACTGTGTCATACACTGTGTCATACACTGTGTCATACACTGTGTCATACACTGTGCCATACACTGTGTCATACACTGTGTCATACACTGTGTCATACACTGTGTCATACACTGTGCCATACACTGTGTCATACACTGTGTCATACACTGTGTCATACACTGTGCCATACACTGTGCCATACACTGTGTCATACACTGTGTCATACACTGTGTCATACACTGTGTCATACACTGTGTCATACGCTGTGTCACACACTGTGTCATACACTCTGTCACACACTGCGTTGTAC
This sequence comes from Cherax quadricarinatus, assembly GCF_038502225.1. Lineage (NCBI taxonomy): Eukaryota > Metazoa > Arthropoda > Malacostraca > Decapoda > Parastacidae > Cherax > Cherax quadricarinatus. The sequence goes on from NC_091345.1 coordinate 24,553,015, forward strand.
ACTGTGTCATACACTGTGCTGTACACTGTGCCATACACTGTGTCATACACTGTGTTATACACTGTGTCATACACTGTGTCATACACTGTGTTGTACACTGTGTCATACACTGTGTCATACACTGTGTCATACACTGTGTCATACACTGTGTCATACACTGTGTCATACACTATGTTATACACTGTGTTATACACTGTGTTATACACTATGTCATACCCTGTGTCATACACCGTGTCATACACTCTGTCATACACTGTGTTATACACTATGTCATACACTGTGTCACACACCGTGTCATACACTCTGTTATACACTGTGTTATACACTGTGTCATGCACTCTGTCATACACTGTGTCATACACTGTGTCACACACTGTCAAACACTGTGTCGTACACTGTGTCATACACTGTGTCACACACTGTCATACACTGTGTCATACACTCTGTCATGCACTGTGTCATACACTGTGTCACAAACTGTCATACACTGTGTCATACACTGTGTCACACACTGTCATACACTGTGTCATACACTGTGTCACACACTGTCATACACTGTGTCATACACTCTGTCATGCACTGTGTCATACACTGTGCCACACACTGTCATACACTGTGTCACACACTGTCATACACTGTGTCATACACTCTGTCATGCACTGTGTCATACACTGTGCCACACACTGTTATACACTGTGTCACACACTGTCATACACTGTGTCATACACTGTGTCACACACTGTCATACACTCTGTCATACACTCTGTCATGCACTGTGTCATACACTGTGTCACAAACTGTCATACACTGTGTCATACACTGTGTCACACACTGTCATACACTGTGTCATACACTGTGTCACACACTGTCATACACTGTGTCATACACTGTGTCACACACTGTCATACACTGTGTCACACACTGTCATACACTGTGTCATACACTGTGTCACACACTGTCATACACTGTGTCATACACTGTGTCACACACTGTCATACACTGTGTCATACACTGTGTCACACACTGTCATACACTGTGTCATACACTGTCAGACACTCTGTCATACACTGTGTCACACACTGTCATACACTGTGTCATACACTGTGTCACACACTGTCATACACTGTGTCACACACTGTCATGCACTGTGTCATACACTGTGTCACACACTGTCATACACTGTGTCATACACTGTGTCACACACTGTCATACACTGTGTCATACACTCATTCCATCATACTGACAATCATACAATGTCTTTTCTGTCATACTGATAATTATATTCTGTAAATTAAATCATACTAACAATCATACTCACCCTCTCTTTACAGCCATTGTTCATCAGTGTTCAGTTTTCACCAGTGTTCAGTGTTCACAAGTGTTCACTTGCACTTCTCTCCTCGCTCTCAAAACTATTGTTCACCAGTGTTCACTTCCACCTATGGCCTCACCTTCACAAGTTTACAGCCAGTATATTCACAAACTTATCAAAGTTTTCATCGTAAAGTAACAAGTTTTACCCTGGTCCACTGGTCCACTGGTCCAATGGTCCACTGGTCCACTGGTCCGCTGGACCAGTACACTACCTTGTCACCTCCAGTTGTCCACTCTTGTCTATGTCCCCGCTTCACTGGACCATGTTCGTGGTATACTGGTCCGCTCCCAAGACACAGTGGTTCAAATTCTGGTTTACTCGGTCCGGTGATCTAAGTTCCTGGTCCAACGGTTCGTTTTCCGGTCCACTGGTCCGAGTAATCAGTCTACTGGTCGGCAAATCTATCCATAATTCTGGTTATTCACATATATATAGATGACCCCAGGGGATGTCTGGGTTTTTTAAGGCTCACGAACTATCACTGCCTTTAATAACCATTTCTTCAGATATAAACAGTGTTCCTCATAAGATAGTCAATGGCGTCGCTGAGATGATCAATGTATCGTGAAGAATGGTTCGTGGAGAATATATTAAACTCTCTTACTATGCAGAATTAAAAACACAAAGAATTAAAAAAAGAGACCTGCTGTTAGATCTTTCTTTCTTTTCACACAAACTGTAAATGTTTCCAGGAGAGAGAGAGAGAGAGAGAGAGAGAGAGAGAGAGAGAGAGAGAGAGAGAGAGAGAGAGAGAGAGAGAGAGAGAGAGAGAGAGAGAGAGAGAGAGAGGGAAATATTTCTTCATCTCGTCCAAATTGCACTGATCTCCTTGAGTTGTGTGTGAACTGTAATTACTCTTCGACTGAAGATAGATTCTAGAGATAGTGGTTTGTGATGGGCGAGGACTGACCCATCAAGACAGTCCTGGCTAACTTCTCAGTGAAGGTCTACCAGACTGAATACTGTAACATCCCTCCTGACAGTGTCTTAGATGAGGTGTGCTGACGACGACCTGATTGATCTTAATGATGACCTGAGCATCATCAACCCAGGCATGCAGTTTACTTTGGAAGGAGGAGGAGGAGAAGAGGAAAAAGAAGAAGAAGAAGAAGAAGAAAAAGAAGAAGAAGAAGAAGAAGAAGAAGAAGAAGAAGAAGAAGAAGAAGAAGAAGAAGAAGAAGAAGAAGAAGAAGAAGAGAAAACACCCACACAGTCCTATCCTGACGTCTTGATAAGCAAAACATGCAATACTTAATTTCAAAGTTTACCAACAACAGACTAGCCACAACGACCTAACACTGCATTTCAAGTTCCGATCCAGCACAAGAACTAAGATGGAGTTCCATAACAGACTACTGTCTCAGAGCCGACAGAAACACGAATTTCCTTGAGGATCACTGTCGTAACATCACTGGCTGCTTCCTGAAGCTGCACTTCCCCGACACATTCCTATTGAATACGAGACCGGAAGGATATTGCTCAACATCATCAATTCAGTAAAGAAAATAGACACAAATGTAGTATACTGCGATCATTTATTGACAACGTTTCGCCCACACAATGGGCTTTATCAAGCCACAAACAGATCTACACAAGTACATGAGCACAGTGACCTGGAGTGTCTACCTGACTCCAGGTCACTGTGCTCAGTTCTCTTTGTGATTTGATAAAGAGCACTGTGTGGGCGAAACGTTGTCAGTAAAGGATCACGTTATACTGTATTTGTGGTTATTTTTCCATCGTGTAGGTATTTTATACCATTTATTTCCAATATCCAGTTACATATATATCAACTTTCAAGGCTTCTGACCTGCTTAAAAAACCAGCAACAGTAAAAAAAGTTATAATACCATGGCTGGAACAATATCATGGCTGGAGCAATATCATGGCTGGAACAATATCATGGCTGGAACAATATCATGGCTGGAACAATATCATGGTTGTAAAGCCATTGCCTTACCAGGTGAGAAGGTGGGTATAACAAACTCATTGTCCCATTGTATCCCACTTGAACCTGGAACTAGACCTACTGGAGCAATATCATGGCTGGAACAATATCATGGCTGGGACAATATCATGGCTGGAACAATATCATGGCTGGAACAATATCATGGCTGGAACAATATCATGGCTGGAACAATATCATGGCTGGAACAATATCATGGCTGGAACAATATCATGGCTGGAACAATATCATGGCTGGAACAATACCATGGCTGGACCAATATCATGGCTGGAACAATATCATGGCTTTAACAATATCATGGCTGGAACAATATCATGGCTGGAACAATATCATGGCTGGAACAATAACATGGCTGGAACAATATCATGGCTGGAACAATATCATGGCTGGAACAATATCATGGCTGGAGCAATATCATGGCTGGAACAATATCATGGCTGGAACAATATCAAGGCTGGAACAATATCATGGCTGGAACAGTATCATGGCTAGAACAATATCATGGCTGGAGCAATATCATGGCTGGAACAATATAATGGCTGGAACAATATCATGGCTGGAACAATATCATGGCTGGAACAATATCATGGCTGGAACAATATCATGGCTGGAACAATATCATGGCTGGAACAATATCATGGCTGGAACAACATCATGGCTGGAACAATATCATGGCTGGAACAATATCATGGCTGGAACAATATCATGGCTGGAGCAATATCATCGCTGGAACAATATCATGGCTGGAACAATATCATGGCTGGAACAATATCATGGCTGGAACAATATCATGGCTGGAACAATATCATGGCTGGAACAATATCATGGCAGGAACAATATCATGGCTGGAACAATATCATGGCTGGAACAATATCATGGCTGGAACAATATCATGGCTGGAACAATATCATGGCTGGAACAATATCATGGCTGGAACAATATCATGGCTGGAACAATAACATGGCTGGAACAATATCATGGCTGGAACAATATCATGGCTGGAACAATAACATGGCTGGAACAATATCATGGCTGGAACAATATCATGGCTGGAACAATATCATGGCTGGAGCAATATCATGGCTGGAACAATATCATGGCTGGAACAATATCATGGCTGGAACAATATCATGGCTGGAACAGTATCATGGCTGGAACAATATCATGGCTGGAGCAATATCATGGCTGGAACAATATCATAGCTGGAACAATATCATGGCTGGAACAATATCATGGCTGGAACAATATCATGGCTGGAACAATATCATGGCTGGAACAATATCATGGCTGGAACAATATCATTCCTGGAGCAATATCATGGCTGGAACAATATCATGGCTGGAACAATATCATGGCTGGAACAATATCATGGCTGGAACAATATCATGGCTGGAACAATATCATGGCTGGAACAATATCATGGCTGGAGCAATGTCATGGCTGGAACAAGATCATGGCTGGAACAATATCATGGCTGGAACAATATCATGGCTGGAACAATATCATGGCTGGAGCAATATCATGGCTGGAACAATATCATGGCTGGAGCAATATTATTGCTGGAACAATATCATGGCTGGAACAATATCATGGCTGGAACAGTATCATGGCTGGAACAATATCATGGCTGGAACAATATCATGGCTGGAACAATATCATGGCTGGAACAATATCATGGCTGGAACAATATCATGGCTGGAACAATATCATGGCTGGAACAATATCATGGTTGTAAAGCCATTGCCTTACCAGGTGAGAAGGTGGGTATAACAAACTCATTGTCCCATTGTATCCCACTTGAACCTGGAACTAGACCTATTGGAACAATATCATGGCTGGAACAATATCATGGCTGGAACAATATCATGGCTGGAACAATATCATGGCTGGGACAATATCATGGCTGGAACAATATCATGACTGGAACAATATCATGGCTGGAACAATATCATGGCTGGAACAATATCATGGCTGGAACAATATCATGGCTGGAACAATATCATGGCTGGAGCAATATCATGGCTGGAACAATATCATGGCTGGAACAATATCATGGCTGGAACAATATCATGGCTGGAACAATATCATGGCTGGAACAATATCATGGCTGGAACAATATCATGGCTGGAACAATAACATGGCTGGAACAATATCATGGCTGGAACAATATCATGGTTGTAAAGCCATTGCCTTACCAGGTGAGAAGGTGGGTATAACAAACTCATTGTCCCATTGTATCCCACTTGAACCTGGAACTAGACCTACTGGAGCAATATCATGGCTGGAACAATATCATGGCTGGAACAATATCATGGCTGGAACAATATCATGGCTGGGATAATATCATGGCTGGAACAATATCATGACTGGAACAATATCATGGCTGGAACAATATCATGGCTGGAACAATATCATGGCTGGAACAATATCATGGCTGGAACAATATCATGGCTGGAACAATATCATGGCTGGAACAATATCATGGCTGGAACAATATCATGGCTGGAACAATATCATGGCTGGAACAATATCATGGCTGGAACAATATCATGGCTGGAACAATAACATAGCTGGAACAATATCATGGCTGGAACAATATCATGGCTGGAACAATATCATGGCTGGAGCAATATCATGGCTGGAACAATATCATGGCTGGAACAATATCATGGCTGGAACAATATCATGGCTGGAACAGTATCATGGCTGGAACAATATCATGGCTGGAGCAATATCATGGCTGGAACTATATCATGGCTGGAACAATATCATGGCTGGAACAATATCATGGCTGGAACAATATCATGGCTGGAACAATATCATGGCTGGAACAATATCATGGCTGGAACAATATCATGGCTGGAACAATATCATGGCTGGAACAATATCATGGCTGGAACAATATCATGGCTGGAACAATATCATGGCTGGAACAATATCATGGCTGGAACAATATCATGGCTGGAACAATATCATGGCTGGAACAATATCATGGCTGGAGCAATATCATGGCTGGAACAATATCATGGCTGGAGCAATATCATGGCTGGAACAATATCATGGCTGGAACAATATCATGGCTGGAACAATATCATGGCTGGAACAATATCATGGCTGGAACAATATCATGGCTGGAACAATATCATGGCTGGAACAATATCATGGCTGGAACAATATCATGGCTGGAACAATAACATGGCTGGAACAATATCATGGCTGGAACAATATCATGGCTGGAACAATATCATGGCTGGAACAGTATCATGGCTGGAGCAATATCATGGCTGGAACAATATCATGGCTGGAACAATATCATGGCTGGAACAATATCATGGCTGGAACAGTATCATGGCTGGAACAATATCATGGCTGGAGCAATATCATGGCTGGAACAATATCATGGCTGGAACAATATCATGGCTGGAACAATATCATGGCTGGAACAATATCATGGCTGGAACAATATCATGGCTGGAACAATATCATGGCTGGAACAATATCATGGCTGGAACAATATCATGGCTGGAACAATTTCAGCGACCATAAAAAAAATTCAATAATATATATTCACATAACACTTGCCTACTGGCCAAAGCCAGGAAAGAGGAGGAACCAGGAAAGAGGAAAACCAGAAGACAGGACAAGCAAATGAAATACAGTGGGCAGGCCAAGAGGAAAATGGAGGAGGGGAAGGAGGAGGAGGCAAAGATCAGGTCAAGACATGAGCATTTTGAGAATTACAACACCTGACAATGTGCTGAGAAAGGCAGGAGTCAACAGAAATTTGCTGCAAGGTTCCCTATAAGTTCATTTTCTCCTTTCACTTGTGTATCTGCTGAAGAGGATCCCAGAAAGGAGTCGAAATATACAGATCAATCACTCTTCTGACTTCCTGTCTCCATGTGGGTTATTACTAGTTGTACTTTAGTTATCTGTGGATAGATGGAGCTGGAGTATGTTACATACGTACATTTAAGAAGAATAGGTCTAAAAGCAAGTTTCGAAACAAAAATTTTGAATTCTGCAATATATTTCCAGTGTAATTACCACTGACGATAAAATATATTTTTAAGAAAAATTGGCTAGGTTGATCGCTCTGGCCTCGGCCCAAAAAAAAAACAGGTCTGGCCGACACATGATCCATTAACGTCATCAGAAAGCCACTTGGGTGTCGGATCTTCCAGAGAAAAAACAGTGTGGAAACAGCTGTGTTTGTCCTCAAATCGTTACAGCTGCAGTGAGAGTGTTTGAAATATTTCTTGTGTGTAGGTGAATTATCATATTATAGGTGCTACCACTACTACGACTACTACTACTACTACTACTACTACTACTACTACTACTACTATTACTACTACTACTACTACTACTACTACTCAAAATGAAAAGACACAGTACCATGGAACACAACGCAGGTAACCCGCACACAAGAGAGGAACTTTACGACGACTTTAAGTCCCTCTTGGACCATTGTAAAGTCACAAATGAGGCGAGAAAAACAGAGAAGACTAAAAGACAGGTAGGGAGAGGGAAGGGAGAATAAGCTAGTAATAGCAGTAGTAGTACTGACAAGGGTAGAATTAACAGCATAAGCAGTAGTAAAAGTATTAATGTTAGCAGCAATGACGCAGTAGTAATTATGGTAGTACTAGTAATAGTAAATAACGATAGTAATAACGACAGAATTGGTAATAATGTGGCAGTATTATTATTAGTAGTAGCAGAAGTAGTAGTAGCAATAGTAGTAGTAGTAGTAGTAGTAGTAGTAGTAGTAGTAGTAGTAGTAGTAGTAGTAGTAGTAGTAGTAGTAGTAGTAATAGTAGTAGTAGTAGTAAGAGCAAACGAACAGAGTAGCACTGCATTAGATTAACTGACCTAAGCAAGAAAGAAGGAAGTCTAAGAACAGGAAAAACAAAGTAAATACAGAAGACAGGTGAAAAGGAAAGGAGAGAAAGTGACAAAGTCAGGTGTAGTCACTAGTGTTCTGAAAACTGATAATACATCAAGAGGGGCATCCACAGAAATAAAGTCAGGACTAAGATTCACTTAAGATATGTAAATAAATGAACAAGTGAATAAGTGAACAAATGGTTTAGAAATCCAACAAGTTCATCAATGACTCACTTGTGCAAGATTTGGCGAAACGTTTCCAGAATAAAGATACCCAAATGTTGCACAAGCGTCACATGTTGCATATAAGAGCTGATTCAACAAGACGGCGTCTGTGAAGGCGAATAGAAGGTAGTTTTAGCAGAGGACCAGTTGATAGATTTGCGGTGATCTCTGACATGACAGGCAAACACTTTCTTTGCGTACTTTAAGACCGTGAGAAAGCGAGCAGCCAGTTTGTCCAAAGTATTGGAAAGGACAAGAGGAGCAGGAAATGGAGTAAATACCGGAAGAATCAGTGACAAAGGCATGAAAAAATTACTAAAAAGGGAATTAGTCTGACAAAAGCAAGTTTGATATCTAGAGAACGGTGGGTGTTGTTAGAGTTTTACACTGTAGAATGGTAAGACGGCAAAGAACGGGAGATATTACGGGGGAAGTGTGTTTGGGAGAAAAGAAAGTCCATTTAGCGTGAGAGTGGGCAGAGTTTGTGAAATTATGAGGCTAGACAAGACGAGAGAAGGAACAGTGAAGACTGGAAATTTCCGAGTCAAGATTCTATGGGTCACAGATGTGGAGGTCACGAAGGAAGAGAGAACATAAGAACATAAGAAAGAAGGAACACTGCAACAGGCCTACTGACCCACGCGGAGCAGGTCCATGTCCCCCCCCCCGGATTAGACCAATGACCCACCCCCCGGATTATCCCAATGACCCACCCAGTCTGGTCATCCCCACTCAAGGATGGAGCACTGTACCAGACCCAGCAGCACAAGCTAGTCAGGTCCAACTCACACCCACCCACACCCACTCATGTATTTATCTAACCTATTTTTAAAGCTACACAACGTTTTAGCCTCAATAACTGTACTCGGGAGCTTGTTCCACTCATCCACAACTCTATTACCAAACCAGTACTTTCCTATATCCTTCCTGAATCTGAATTTTTCCAACTTGAAGCCATTGCTGCGAGTCCTGTCTTGGCTGGAAATTTTCAGCACACTATTTGCATCCTCTTTATTTATTCCTGTTTTCCATTTATACACCTCGATCATATCCCCCCTAATTCTACGCCTTTCGAGAGAGTGCAGATTCAGGGTCTCCAGTCTATCCTCATAGGGAAGATTTCTGATACATGGGATCATCTTTGTCATCCTCCTTTGTACGTTTTCCAGAGCATTTATATCCATTCTGTAATATGGTGACCAGAACTGAGCAGCATAGTCTAAATGAGGCCTAACCAAGGATATATAGAGTTGAAGAACAACCTGAGGACTTCTATTATTTATACTTCTAGATATGAAGCCAAGAATTCTGTTAGCTTTATTGCGAACACTAATGCACTGTTGTCTTGGTTTTAGGTTTCTGCTAACCAGAACTCCTAAATCCTTTTCGCAATCGGTAGTATTAAGATCTAGATTATTTAGTTTATATGTGGCATGGTTATTTAACTGTCCAACATTTAGAACTTTGCATTTGTCAATATTAAACTGCATCTGCCACTTCTCCGACCACTGCGTCAGTCTATTCAAATCATCCTGGAGTGCTCTAATGTCCTCATTAGAATGAATTGGACGGCCTATTTTGGTGTCATCAGCAAATTTGCTTATGTCGCTATTTATTCCCTCATCTATGTCGTTTATGTAAATTGTGAACAACAACGGGCCCAACACTGACCCCTGAGGAACACCGCTTGTGACGTGCCTCCATTCTGATTTCTCCCCATTTATGCAAACTCTCTGCTGTCTATATGTCAGCCATGCCTCTACCCAGGAAAAAATTTCTCCTCCTATTCCGTGTGCCCTAAGTTTCCTCAATAGCCTCTGGTGTGGAACTCTATCGAAAGCCTTACTGAAGTCCATATACACAATATCATATTCATTACCATGATCTACCTCCTCAAACACCTTAGTGAAAAAAGTTAGTAAATTCGTAAGACAGGAACGCCCCTTTGTAAAACCGTGTTGAGAATCATTAATCAATCTGTGCCTGTCAAGATGGCTATGAATTGCTTCGGCAATTATTGATTCCGTAAATTTTCCCACTATGGAGGTAAGGCTTATTGGTGTATAGTTCGAAGCCAAGGACCTGTCACCTGCCTTGTAAATAGGTATTACATTTGCCATTTTCCACTTATCAGGCACTATGCCAGTTTGTAGTGATATGTTAAAAAGATTAGCCAAAGGTATGCTAAGTTCCTCTTTACATTCCTTTAACACCCTTGCAAACAGTTCATCAGGACCTGGGGATTTGTTAGGTTTTAGTTTCACTATTTGTCTGAGGACCATGTCACTAGTTACCGCAGTCGTACATAGTTTATTATCATCCTGTTCTACATAATCTATTATTTCAGGAATATCGCTAGTATTTTCCTGGGTGAAAACTGAGAGGAAGTAGGTATTTAGAATCACACATATCCTTATCACTGTCAGTGATCTGACCAGAGTTACTCTTAAGTGGGCCAATCTTGTCCCTAATCTTACCTCTGTATACCTGAAAGAACCCTTTTGGGTTAGTCTTTGAGTCCCTTGCGACCTTAGCCTCATAATCCCTTTCTGATTTTCTTATTCCTTTCTTTATTTCTCTCTTTAATTGAATAAATTGATTTCTTAACTGCCCATCCCCTCTTTTGATACGCCTATATATGCCTCTCTTTTGACCAGTGAGATGTTTTAATTTATTGTTCATCCATTTGGGATAATTTTTGTTAGATCTAATTTCCCTACTCGGAACAAAAGTTGTCTGGGCAGCCAGAACTATGCTCTGAAAAACGTCATATTGGCAACCAAGATCACCTATCTGACCCATAGTTAGGACATCCCAATTTAGCCCACCAAAGTAACACTTTTGTTAACAGAACGACTATGGTGAGAAGAGTAGTGAATGTTCACGCCATTGTTTATAAACTTGCAGTAGACGAAAAAAAAAGAGAGAAGCTTCTCACAGTGCGGTGAACATGAACATCAATGATAGAAAACAGTGACTTTGATTCCCATTCAGCTTGGAACACCTGATCTGCATTTCTGGAGGACGTGTTTTTAATTAGATTTTCAATTAAGGGATCACCTGAGAGTTATTTCAGTGGCTACCACACTGTGGGCCACCTGCTCATCTCTTGTTCCTCATCAAGGATGACATGATGAGCCTAATACCTGGCTTCGCAGTATTCGCACACCACACAAAATTGTGTAAAAAAAAAAATGTATTTTTTTTTTAAATTTTGGGACGTGTCAAACTTTTTTTTATCCATACATTCCCCAAACTGTTGAATTTTGTGGCATGTACTCACACAGCAGCATTATGTACCAGGATACTGTTTTGTACCGTAAAGTTCTGTGGCAAATGGAACAATGTAGCTGGTGCTTTATAGATGAGTGAAGGTTTACGTACATTGACTCCTTCCAGGTCACCCACTATGTCTGGAATAAGACGTGAAGGGAGAGAGAGAGAGAGAGAGAGAGAGAGAGAGAGAGAGAGAGAGCGAGAGAGAGAGAGAGAGAAAGTATTGCCCCTGATATATGAAGTGCTTGAGAAGTACCTATCATTAATGAATATCCCCATTGTTATATCTTCGAAATTGGTCATCCTGTGTTATTTAAATATTGTAAGAGCATATGTTCATCACTTAATATTATAGCGCGAAAGTCCCCGTTTATAGCTAAAATAGAGATTTTCGGCGTTATATTATTATCTGTTAATATATGAAAAATACCATGGAATTATCGCTATTATCGTTATTATCACTATTATGGTATTATCGTTATTATCGTTATTATCGCTATTATCGTTATTATCACTATTATCGTTATTATCACTATTTTGTAATTATCACTATTATTTTACTATTATGGTTAGGTAGGATTTCTTGTGTATATAGAGTTTAAGTCTCGGAACCATCCGGTGAATTGTTCAGTTGTTTATGTCCGGCTGGCTGACGTGGCTCAGCTGATCCAACCTGACGACACGTCAACAGACTGGCAAGTAGTCAGTCTGCTCCCAGCTCTAGCCCTGACAACTGATCGTATATTGGCTCTTACGGTGTACAGTTGAATGGTTTTGAGAATTGGACTATAGAGCTGACTCACTTTGTTCCTCATTACTTTGAAAGACTCTTTTGATATTTATATTCTTGGTCAGTTCAGTAATCCATAGAGATACTATACGACCAGATTCAAAGGTCTTGTTAAATCTTGTACCTTTTGTATTTTGAGTCTACAGTCTTGTTAAGAAAGAGACGTAAATATTAATGAGGACTTAATTACAGGAAGAATAATTAAACTTCCTTATTAATGTGACATTTCCATGATTTTGAACTAAATGTATATGGTAATTTTATTGTACAAAGTATTAAGTTACATTAACTACAAAGAGAAGATAAAGTATTGTATTTAAATACTTTAATAAATTTGAATATTATTCTATGGAGTTTCCCAGTTGAAATTATTTCCCCTAGACTCTAAAAGACCTTTAAAGAACTCGGATCCAAAAAACTTGTTGCATAAGAAATAAATGGTAACAGGTCACATTCTGAACTTCTTTAAAAAAAATTTCTTATTCGCAACACCATATATACAACTATATCACCGTATATACATCTATATCCCCGTATATACATCAGTATCATCGTATTTTCATTTATATCCCTGTACATACATCAATATCCCTGCTGGAGATACCAGGGTTGACCAGCAATATCATCAACTGGTCACTTAGAAACATAATGGACATACAAGGTGTTTCAAATAGATGACCCCAATTTCTATCATTTTAAAACAACCTGTATATCATTGAACCTAGTCAGAGATTTCGTCTCATAGGCCTAGCTAAAATGGAATTAATTCTATTTTTTTATTTTTTTTTTCGTCTTTCTTCAACCTGGAATAAACATAATATTTAAGATGTTTATTCATTATCACGTTATCTTTGAAAAATTATTATTATTATTATTATTATTATTATTATTATTATTATTATTATTATTATTATTATTATTATTATTATTATTATTATTATTGTTATAATAACTATTATCATTGTTTTATTATTTATTTACATTATTAATTATTATTATTGGTCACAATTGGATGATTAAAGAAAAACAGTCATCTGTACGCACCTGTTGCACCTGTAGACACACACCTGTTATATCTGTGGATACACATCTGTTATATCTGTAGATACACATCTGTTACGCCTGCGATTAAAAATATCTCTTACATTTGGGGACACATCTTTTACACACCTCTAAAAATTTGTTAAATATCTCCTTTTAAAACATCTTTACACAATTTTACACACCCTGTTACGTGTCCCCCCCACTATAAATTTTGCATACCCTGTGCCCAGCGGGGTTGCTGCCCCTGTGTTATAACTTAAATTTCATCCATTTTAAAGATGGGAAAGCCCCTTTTTAGGCCTGTGATTTTGTGTGACGTCGGGGATTTTTTTTTTCATGACGTTAAAGCCTCTGCCCCGCCCCAGTCGGCGTTAGACGGGTGGGACAGGCAGAGGCGGGGCCTCCTTTTCCCACATCCCCAGTCTGACATTATATGTTACCACCCAACAAGTTTTCCTACCCCCCCTCGATATCTCCTTTTTAGAACCCTAAAAAAAAGGGGTGGCCGGGGGGCCCAAATTCCTGACGTTACAGGGGTTTCGGGAAAAATTTCACCGGGCCCCATTTTGTGATGGCCTACGGAAAGGTTAACCCCAAAGTGTTCTCTCTCAAAACCCTCCAACAACACCTTGTGGAGTCTCTTTTTGGTGTTTATCTGTTTTTGCATCCCCCGGTTGGATTTTGAAAAATCCCCAAATTTCCCAATTTTGTGGTGGGGGGCCCGGTCCCCCTATTTTCCCCAAATCAGTTCCTTTGCCCCCCCTAGCTACCACCCTGTTACTCATCATGTAAAGTTATCAAGCTATTCTGTGGAAGGTTTAAAATGACCAGCAAACCTTTCGGGGGTTTTTCCCAGTGCTCAAACAAGCCAGGGTGGTATTTGAAACTGATTAAAGCCCCAAGTAATTCTGGGTCTTTTTTTCCCACCCGGTGGTGGTATTTGGGGTGTATTTTAAGCTGGGTTTAAGAAATCTTCGGGCAGTTGGCTTCCTCAGTGGCTGCCGTTAAACCCATGGCCCCAAACCCACCCCACCCCACGCGGCCCCCAGACCCCTCACTCGGCAAATTAAACCACCCCAACCTCTACCAGTGTTTTGGCGCATTTTCCTGGGGTTTGGGCCCAAATTTTTGGGCCCCAAGGGGTCAAGGCTAAGTGTTTCCCCCAACCGTTAAAACCTCCTGTTTTATCTGTTTCGATAAAAGCGCAATTCTACAATCCCATCCCAGAGGACCGGAAACGGCCCCAAACAATCCTAAACCCTTTCCCACCATAAACCTCATTTTTTCCAAAATCTTTGGCGTAATTTTTTTTTCAAAAGAGACTTTTTGCGGTGTTGAGACATTTTTTTTGTTTCCAGTGATTTTTTTTTGGTGACTTTTCCAGTGACTCTGATCGGGCTCAGTATTTGTTTGCAATAATCTTTTATCTCCAATTAAATTTTTAAATTTTAAAATGCATTTTATAAAAATATCTGTTTGTTTTGTGTTGTTTTCTTTTTACTTGAAGTAAGTATTAGTTTTTCCTTGTTTTGGAAAACATAGGAAAATATAGAACTTGTTTTACAGGAATCCCCTAGTGTTTTGATTCAATTAGATTTCAGTAATTTATTTAGTTATTTTTGCATCACAACTCCGTTTTTCCCCAATTATATATTTTTCCTTTCACCCCAGCATTTGTTTTGTTCATATTCTTTTCATTTAGCCAGTTTTTCTAATTTGTCTTATTTCAATAGGCCATTATTTTTGCAACAAAAACCCTTTTTTAATTTTTCCATAAAGGGTTTCATTGCAAAAAAAAATTAAAAAGTATTGTTTTATGTTGTTTATTTGTTTTTCTGCATCACTGTAAGTTTTTTTTTCTGCATCATTAAAAGTTTTGTGTTCCATCACTGAAAAGTTTTGTGTTCTGTCCTGAAATTTGTTTTTCCTCACTGTAAGAATTTTTTGTTTGTTTCTGCATCCCCTGATGTTGTTTCTGCATCACTGTAAGTGTTTTTTCTGCACCCTTTAAAAGTGTTGTTTTCTGCATCACTGTAAGTGTTGTTTCCCTGCATCACTGTAAGTGTTGTGTTAAATCACTGAAAGTTTTCCCAAATTTTTTTCTGTTTTTTTACCCTTTATTTTCATGTTTTTGAACGGGAATTCCTCTTAGTGAAATTTTTAAAATTCTTTTTTTAAGAAAATTTGTTTTTTTCTTTTAAATTTTTTAACCCCAAAGGTGCATTTAAAGATTTAAAAATTTTTCAATCAGTTCATTCCTTGATATATTTATTTTTCTTTGTGTGTAATAATTTTTATTATTTGCCATGACTCCCTTTTCCTAATTCTTGTTAAAAAGGGGTAATTTTCTTAAAATTTAGAAATTTTATGCAGTGTTTGCAATACTTTTTTATTGAATTTTTCTTTTAAAAAGTATTACAGTTTATTTCAATTTCAGTTTTAACCCCTGTTTAGACATAATTTTTATTCTTTGTGTCCATTTTTTTTAAATTTTAAAGGTTTGTCCCAGTTTGTTTTATTTTGCCAAATTTTATTGGGGGATTTTTCATTTTTTATTGATTTATCATTTATTTTTGTAATTCCTTGTTTGGGGAAAATAAAACAACCCCCAACCCTTTCATTCAATTTAAAGTAAAAATTGGCAAATCAGATTTGGAAAATAAAATTTCGATTTTCAAAAATTTATTTGTTAAGTTAGTATTTTTTTTGTGTGAGTTCTTTGCTTCTGTGGATTCTTTTAAAATTTCTTATGCCGAATAGTTAAGCATTTTTTTCCCGTTTTAAAAAAATTTTGTCATTCTCCATTTTTTTCTTTGTTCAGCCCCAGTAATTTCACTGGGGAAAATGTCCCCCAAAATTTTGAATTCACTTGTGCCCTTCCAGTCAAGGTCAATATGAATCCCGTCCACTTTTCCAAAATTTTTTTGGGGCTGAAAAACAATCCGCCACAATTTAGCAATGTGTTTGTTCTCCCCTTTTTCTGGTTTTTTAAAATGCTGCGGGGGTGTAAGTTCAGATTGTTTCCCAAAAGATTCGTTCATTACTTATTAACGTAATGACGTTTAGGGACTAGTAATTTCACTCCCCATCTGTTTCCCCCCTACCCCTTAAAACTTTCAGGATATGTTCCGTTGCCTCAAGTGTCCGGGGCACTCGTTTTCATTTAATACACAGCCTATCCCCCTGCAATGACTGCTAGTTTGAGTAATGTTTCCCCACAGGGGTGCCTTGTCGAAAAAAATTATTTAAACAAAAATTTCCATCTCTTATTGATGGACAATTTCTGTCTGCGAAGGGGGGGCTTTTCAATAGTGCTCTCACTGAAAAATCTGTTTATTTCCCAGTGTTCCAATAATGATCCACCTAGTTGACCCGTAATCCCGTGCATTGTTAAAATTATTTTCTCAGTAACTTTCCCTGTTGTTAACGTTTAAATTAGTTTCTTTATAAACTGATCCTCGTGTCCCCTGTTTTGCGGCCGTTGAATATCAGTTGTTTACCGTGTTCATTTTTTTTTCCCCCCTGCCTTGCAGTTTAGGGTAGTAGATTCTTTTCTCTTTTGCTCATTTGCGTTTTATGGGGTTAAAATTTTTCAACCCCGGGGGAGTCCCTCCCTCCACCGGGTTTTTCATTCCTCCCGTAAAGAAAAAACCAAACCCCTTTGTTCCTGGTGATTTAAAATTTCCCGCTCCCGGGAAAATCTTATTCTTACTGGAAACCACCAGTACCCATAAGTGACCTTTAGCCAAAGGTTTCTGTATCAGACAAGGGGGTTGGGTCTCCCAAGGGAGAAAGTTTCCCGTTAAATAATTCCCCCAGTCACTAGTAGACGTAAAAACTTCCCGCTAGTTCTTGATGCACCAGGTTTCACCCCGGTATGGAAACGTTCAAAGAAACAAGCCAGAATAAATACTTTTTTGGGCCCCGTACAACGCATTTCCAGATTTAAAAATGCAAATGTCTTTATGCAACATAAATATCAATGGTCCCTTCCCAAACCAAGGGATCCCCCAAACCCCTGGGGCCGTAAAGGGAAAAAGTTGCCCCTTGACTTGTTAACCAATTTTAAATGTTCCCTCCCAAACCCCCAAACATCTGGAATGTTTTGGGAGACCATTTCCAAATATTTTTGAGTTAGTTTTTTGAGGTGGGGCTGCGAGACAGTAGCTAAAACGTTTAAAAAACGCATTATCTGCCAGCCCAAACCCCCCCCTAAGTCATAGTAACCCGATAATAGGAATTCGTTAAAATTTTTGAAAATTTGTGTAAATTTATCAAGATCTCTAAATCCCCCATTGTTTCCCCTAAACCTGAATGGGGTTAAGAAAAAATTGGCCCAAAAAATACGATGTCCTGGGAAACCTATCAGCCCCCAATAGTGAACGGGGTTTAAGTCATACCAGATGTCAATTGCCATAAAATTTTTTGCTTTAGGGGATTTTTACCTGAATTTCCCTTGTAAATTTTGGGGTGAACAAGCGTTTCCCTATGATTGTTATATTCCCTCCGAAACCCAATTACAGCCTGATGATTTCGGGGGCAACTCGGCCCCGCAGGCCAATTTTGGAACCTTAAGGGAAAATGTTTTTTCTTTTTGGAAAATCCCAATTTTGGGGTTCCAATTTTAAATCCAAAAAAAACAAAATTTTCAAGGAACTAATGGCCAAAAGTTTTGCCCGCCAAAACCCAAGTTTTAAAAAATTTTAGTTTTTTAAAAAAAAAGTAATGCTGACAAATTTCCAAAACCCCCTTCCCAAGCTCGATCAAAAGTTTTTTGGACCTTTTCAGGGTTTAGAACATATCTCTGGTTTAATTGTTTTAAGGTTAAAAAATTAAATCGAAGTCAAAAAATCCCTTTTGATCAAAGAAATTAGTATGCAGTGTTTATATTTTACCCAGACTAATGTGACAGTGCCGAAATCCTCTTGACTCTTACCCCCTACCTCAGAACCCCCAGTCAGATAATCAACCTGAAAAATTTTTACTCCCTTTCTCGACAAGTAATGAAAACCCCCCCAAATATCTTTGTAGATATGTTTTAAACTCCCTCAACAAGGCATGTTTTAGCCATTGCAAAAGGGAAATTTGATCCTCCCCGGATGATAACCATTCTGCATATTTAAACCTCCCCTCCTTTTTTTGGGGTTTAAATTACATAACCCGTATAACTAGAAAATTTAGGATGGAATAAATTTTTCAACTGTTTTTTATTATCTGATTAAATTTTTTTTGAATTTTTTTTTATTCCCCGTTTCCCCCCGTATTCTGAAATTTGACGTAATAGTCTAGTGCACCAGTGCCTTTTGAAATTTCCCCGTTTTTAAAATATATATATTTATTCTTCCTCAGAATTTAAAGGGGGCATAATACAGATCGATCGATCCAGGTTTCCCTCCTTTTTTTTTAAAAGATTTTTTCTTTATAGTTGGAAATTCATTATTAAAAATGAATTTCGTTCCCCATTTCTTAAATTCATTTTGTTAACATCCCGTATGATCTATCCCTTAGTTCTAAGTTATAATTTCCCAAATTTTGGGGAAACCCCAGAACCACCTCCCGTTCCCGCCTTGGGGTAGTAATTTTATGTAATTAATTACCTGTCATGTCCGATTCTCACTTGAGCCCCACTATGTTGTGTCTGTCTGTGTCTGTCTGTGTCTGTCTATGTCTGTATGTTTGTCTGTCTGTGTCTGTTTGTGTGTCTGTCTGTGACTGTGTGTCTGTTTCTGTGTTTCTGTTTGCCTGTGTGTGTCTGTCTGTGTGTTAGTCTGCGTGCCTAGATGTCTGTTTTTGCCTGTGTGTGACTGTCTGTGTGTCTATGTGTCTCTGACCTTGTTTCTGTCTGTCTGTTTCTGTGTCTTTCTGTATTTGTGTGTCTGTGTCTGTGTGTCTTTCTGTCTCTGTGCTTTTGTCTGTGTCTGTGTTTTTGTTTGTCTCTGTGTGTGTCTGTATCTGTACCGTACTTCTGTCTTTGTGTCTGTCTGTGTAGCTGTTTCTGTCTGTGTGTTTGTTTCTGCGTTTCTGTGTGTGTGTCTGTGTGTCTCTAAGTGTCTGTCTGCCTGAGTGTCTCTCTGCTTGAATGTCTGTCTGTCTGAATATCTGTCTCTCAGAGTCTGTTTTTATAAGTGTCTGTCTATTTGAGTGCTTGAATATCTATCTGCTTGCATGTCTGTCAATCTGTCTATATATCTGTCTACGTAACTGTCTGTCTGATTTCCTGCTTGTGTGTGTGTGTGTGTGTGTGTGTGTGTGTGTGTGTGTGTGTGTGTGTGTGTGTGTGTGTGTGTGTGTCTGTCTGTCTGTTTGTCAGTCTGGTAGACAGCTGACAGCACTACCGTCCTGTCAGCTAAATGCTGAATTATCCCCTCGTCTTTCTTGTTTAAGAAGACCTAAGATGAGAGGTAAATCTTCGGTACTTCCGTGCACACGTACCTTTGCTTTCCTGTGTGCTGTTTAATTAATAGTTCTTTATCGTGTAATATATCCCGTGCATCCCAGAAGTCCTGGTCTGTGACTCTGCCCTGGGAAGACAGTTCCTAGATCAACCTTATACATAGTAAACAACACATCAGAGAACATCACCTATCATAACACGAGTGTCATTACGACTGCAGGTACAAGTTACTACGTGTTGGTGTATATATACACCGAGAGGCATAAATGTCAGTATTATATACACTGGAAAGGTGTATATATATATATATATATATATATATATATATATATATATATATATATATATATATATATAAGAACATAAGAACATAAGAAAAGGAGGAACACTGCAGGAGGCCTGCTGGCCCATACTAGGCAGGTCCTTTACAATTCATCCCACTAACAAAACATTTGCCCAACCCAATTTTCAATGCCACCCAAGAAATAAGCTCTGATGTGAAAGTCCCACTCAAATCCAACCCCTCCCACTCATGTACTTATCCAACCTAGATTTGAAACTACCCAAAGTCCCAGCCTCAATAACCCAACTAGGTAGACTGTTCCACTCATCAACTACCCTATTTCCAAACCAATACTTTCCTATGTCCTTTCTAAATCTAAACTTACCTAATTTAAATCCATTACTGCGCGTTCTCTCTTGGAGAGACATCCTCAAGACCTTATTAATATCCCCTTTATTTATACCTATCTTCCACTTATACACTTCGATCAGGTCTCCCCTCATTCTTCGTCTAACAAGTGAATGTAACTTAAGAGTCTTCAATCTTTCTTCATAAGGAAGATTTCTGATGCTATGTATTAATTTAGTCATCCTACGCTGAATGTTTTCTAACGAATTTATGTCCATTTTGTAATACGGAGACCAGAACTGAGCTGCATAATCTAGGTGAGGCCTTACTAATGATGTATAAAGCTGCAGTATGACCTCTGGACTTCTGTTGCTTACACTTCTTGATATAAATCCCAGTAATCTATTTGCCTTATTACGTACGCTTAGGCATTGCTGTCTTGGTTTAAGGTTGCTGCTCACCATAACCCCCAAGTCCTTCTCGCAATCTGTATGGCTAAGTTCTACATCATTTAATTTATAAGTACTAGTGTTATGGGCACTCCCAAGCCTCAGAACCTTGCATTTATCTACATTGAACTGCATCTGCCACTTTTCTGACCAAGAATAGAGTTTGTTTAAATCCTCCTGAAGTTCCCTAACATCTACGTTTGAATCAATTATCCTACCTATCTTTGTGTCATCGGCGAATTTGCTCATATCACTAGTAATTCCCTCATCAAGATCATTGATATATATTATAAACAACAACGGGCCCAAGACTGATCCCTGTGGAACGCCACTTGTTACAGATCCCCACTCGGATTTAACCCCATTTATGGACACTCTCTGCTTCCTGTCAGTGAGCCATGACTCGATCCACGAGAGCACTTTTCCCCCAATGCCATGAGCTGCCACTTTCTTTAACAGTCTATGGTGCGGAACTCTATCAAAAGCCTTACTAAAATCTAAGTAAATAATATCAAATTCTTTATTGTGGTCAACAGCCTCAAAAGCTTTACTGAAGAAAGTTAATATATATATATATATATATATATATATATATATATATATATATATATATATATATATATATATATATATATAATATTCGCTACTATAGTAGCGAATATTTTTGTATCTGAACACTGAGAAGTGTATATTTAAGGGATATCGTGTATCTCTTTGGTGGACGATCAACCAGTAAAATGTAATCAGTCAACTTACTAATTCTCACCACAGTCGCTAAAGTTATAATCCCCCAAAAACATCTCAATAAGAAATGCTCACTGCCACCTCGTCCGCTTAACCAGCCAGCCAGGGAAGACCCGTTGTTGTTATTAATAATCCCGAACAATGGCTTACGTGCTAATGTAGAGAGTAGCAGAGGCAAGAGATAAGCTTGCCCGATCCCACTGTCTGTTTACACATGACCAAACGCCAGCATCTTCACCAGTAAGTACATAGAGTTTATCCTAGTTGCTGGGTTGTACACTATTGAGCAGCTCTGAAGACCAGCGGGTATTACTGCATTTCCCTGCACTATATTAAACACACGGGGGCGAAATCAATAACACATTACGCCATAATCCTGTCCAGCAGGCACATAATAAATGAGCCACGCTGGATGCTGACCGGGGTAATATTACTATTGGTTGGTTGGTTAATGTTATTTAAAGCCTTTCTCCTACACGAGGATCACTCCTGTTTACCTTCAGTCTAGAAAGTAAGATCTCAGAGTTAGCAAGCGCCAGGATGTATTTATTAGACAACTTTTCAGTCTTGGGACCTTTGATCACTTCCGAAGTTAGGTCCCAGGGCCGAAATAAATATGTACTGGTGATTGCTCATGTACCTTTGCCGGTATCAACTCTCAGAGTATATACATTGAGAGATACACACCACTCTGTGTATATACATTGTCGTTACTACTGGTGATGGCGTACTGACTCAGCACTGGCTAAGGATTCCCGAAACCACAGTAACATGATTGTGACTGTAAATCACTCACCGATGGAGGAGGATTAGGTCAGATTCTTCTTGTCTTAGAACTGACACTCGACACGAAAACAGGTAACTCCAGAAAGAAGAAACACTTTTACCGTCAGTCTTTCAATCGCTGTCTACCCAGAAGCGTTGTGACATCACTGCTCATATAACCTTCCGAAATATAACATCTCCACCTCTCCTTCAGAGGGCAGGCGCTTTACTTCCCACCTCCAGGACTCAAGTCCGGGTAACCAGCCTTCCCCTTGAATGCTTTCATAAATGTTACCTTGTTCACACTCCAACAGTACGTCAAACTATTTATAAACCACTTGCTTCCATTCACTTCTATCTAATATGGTACCACAAGCCTGTTGGATGTCTAAGCTCCTAGTACTCAAAACCTCCTATACCCCCTCCCTCCAGCCCTTCCCGTGAAAACCCCTGACCGTCCTTCACTCCATCTCAGATTTATAGCTCTCCTAGTCATTCACTTTTTCCCCATTTTCTCTGAATGTTCAAACATTCTCTTACACCTTCACCAAGATTCAGAAACTGGTCATGTCAAATTACTTCTTCAAGTCTTCCATTGTCTCCAGCATTTTCTTCTATGTGGTATTCATTAAGCCACTGGTGGACGAAACGTCTCCTGAATAAAGGTACCCAGGTGTTGCACTTGTGTCTCAGTCATCAACTTGTCGGTACAGTATATATACCATTACCGACAGCCAAACTTTGCTTTTGGTAAGTAGAACGCGGACGCACCGTGTCCCGAAACCAAGTGATGACACCTGATCATCGTTAGGGATTGTTTTTACTTGGGATATTGATTTTTTATAGGATATCATTAATAATAAACAAGTATATTTATTTCTCTATAAAAATTAGGAAAGGTTCCACTGAATATTAGGTTAAGTAAGCAGGTCTTAGTTATATGATACCAATATATAAGCAACAGTCTTCGTACCTGTGCTGTAGATTCTTCAACAGTTCACCAATACCAAGGCTGAGGGACTGATTACCTTTTCTTTTGTGTATAGTTCTACAGTCTTCCCATTACTCCCTTGAATTTGTACTGATAAAGCCACTGGATGGCGACACATCTACAATAAAGATACTCAGATGTTCCAAAAGTGTCTAATTCTTCACGTGATGACCCGCCAATGGAGGATTTGGTCATCTGAACGACGCCTTCAGCTGGCTTACCCCTCCACCTCCAAAAACAAAGGTTTCTACGGAGGAGCTGGTTTCAACAGTCACAAAAAAATGGGTGCCAGTGAAACACGTTTTCAATAAATAAATCGAGATTTATATTAAGGCTAATGATCAGAAAAACACATTAAAATTTCCAACACTCTGCTATGATGAAATATATGCGAACATTATGTCAGGAAGTGAGGCCAAAAATATTTTTATGATATTTTTGGGTGTGTGTCTCTCTCTCGTAACTATTTTCAAATTGCCCTCGGCTAGGAAACCGAAATTTATGACGATGTTTCGGTCGTTCTCGGACCAGTGACTAGTTACACTGTTTCTGTGGCTGTGTTGTCATATATTATATTCGTAACTATTGTTGTAGGCACTAAAAGAACTGTAAACATCAACACTGAAGAAATAAGAACAAAAGAACATAAGAATGGAGAACGTCAGCACTGAAGGAAGAAGAACTTAAGAACATAAGAATCGTGGCTCTCCACTTCAGCAGTCAGCTGAGACGGATAACTGAAGGCAAAACGTCTGTAGCTGAACTTCAGGAAGAGTTACTGGGTAGTAGAGCGAGTGACAGTGTCGGCAGGTCAAACCTGAGAAACAGACTGGCTGCGTATGTAAACATTATTCAGCCGGATGACCAGCCTAGAGGATCACACTGAGTGTTGGCAGAGTTTGTCCAGTGGATGAATGGTATATTGTATCGACAAGATGAAGAATTTAGACACATGTGCAACATAAGGTGAGGACTGTAGAACTATATACGAAAGATGAGGTATGCAGTCCCTTAGTCTTGGTGTTGGTGAAGAACACCTCGGTCTTCAAGACTGCAGTGTTGTTCACCAACTCCAAGGATGAGGGAGTGTTTGCCTCATTTTCTGTGTATACTTCTACATTCTTCACCTTATCTCCTTGTACTGATAAAACCACTGCAAGACATTATCAATACAAGAGCTAAAGAAGTGAATGTAAAGCACGGTGACCAGAGAGCTTCAACAAGCCACTTATGCCACAGGTTGTGACACTGTCTGAGGTCTGTGATATGGACCTCTTCTACTCCTGGACGCTTGTACGCCAGAAAGCGAGACATAGACAGACATCTAAGATGCACTGATGGAAGAACTAACACCAGTCCCTTCGACTGGTGTAACGTGTGAGGAACTGCAAATCCAAATCACTACTGAAGCCAAACCCGAAAGTTGCAATTTATGATCAACTGTGACGTGTCTGCTGATGCAGTGATACTTAATGGATTATCTCTGAGCCCGACTATCCTACTGTAGTAATTTGTTGCAGATGTTAAGAAATTTGTTGCATATGTGCCTTAACAATGTTGGCGGTTATTGTCATGACAGTATCAAAAATATACGGATATGTAATTTTTTTTTTATTATCACACTGGCCGATTCCCACCAAGGCAGGGTGGCCCGAAAAAGAAAAACTTTCACCATCACTCACTCCATCACTGTCTTGCCAGAAGGGTGCTTTACACTACAGTTTTTAAACTGCAACATTAACACCCCTCCTTCAAAGTGCAGGCACTGTACTTCCCATCTCCAGGACTCAAGTCCGACCTGCCGGTTTCCCTGAACCCCTTCATAAATGTTACTTTGCTCACACTCCAACAGCACGTCAAGTATTAAAAACCATTTGTCTCCATTCACTCCTATCAAACACGCTCACGCATGCCTGCTGGAAGTCCAAGCCCCTCGCACACAAAACCTCCTTTACCCCCTCCCTCCAACCTTTCCTAGGCCGACCCCTACCCCGCCTTCCTTCCACTACAGACTGATACACTCTTGAAGTCATTCTGTTTCGCTCCATTCTCTCTACATGTCCGAACCACCTCAACAACCCTTCCTCAGTCCTCTGGACAACAGTTTTGGTAATCCCGCACCTCCTCCTAACTTCCAAACTACGAATTCTCTGCATTATATTCACACCACACATTGCCCTCAGACATGACATCTCCACTGCCTCCAGCCTTCTCCTCGCTGCAACATTCATCACCCACGCTTCACACCCATATAAGAGCGTTGGTAAAACTATACTCTCATACATTCCCCTCTTTGCCTCCAAGGACAAAGTTCTTTGTCTCCACAGACTCCTAAGTGCACCACTCACTCTTTTTCCCTCATCAATTCTATGATTCACCTCATCTTTCATAGACCCATCCGCTGACACGTCCACTCCCAAATATCTGAATACGTTCACCTCCTCCATACTCTCTCCTCCAATCTGATATCCAATCTTTCATCACCTAATCTTTTTGTTATCCTCATAACCTTACTCTTTCCTGTATTTACCTTTAATTTTCTTCTTTTGCACACCCTACCAAATTCATCCACCAATCTCTGCAACTTCTCTTCAGAATCTCCCAAGAGCACAGTGTCATCAGCAAAGAGCAGCTGTGACAACTCCCACTTTGTGTGTGATTCTTTATCTTTTAACTCCACGCCTCTTGCCAAGACCCTCACATTTACTTCTCTTACAACCCCATCTATAA
>NC_091345.1:24586784-24591784 GCF_038502225.1 Cherax quadricarinatus
GGGACTGACAACCTCAAATTCTACGACTACAAGGGTGATGGACTGATTACATCGTCTTCACATCTCTACTGTTCCTGCCTACTTTCTGTATTCGACTGAAGAAGCCTACTGTGTAGGCGAAACGTTTGGGAATAAAGTTGTCTAACTGTTGCATATGTGTCTTACCACACACAACGTCTTTGGTTCATGCAGAACATTTCGACCAGACTTAAATATAACCCACAAACCCCTGGATGGTTTACTCAGTAAAGCTGGTTTACAACGACGCTACAAAAACGTCTATTACCTGTCAGTGACATTAATGCTAAACTCACCTGGTGTATCAACGTTACATTCCTCAGAATCCTTCGTTAATAGCAATTTGTTGTAGCGTAAGAGAGTATTAACGTCACAGTGCCGTGAGGGGAAATTGTCTACTAATACCCACACCTCAAGGGTTAGTTATTGCTCAAAATGTCTGAGAGGAAATAGTCCACTAATACCCACACCTCAAGCACTAGTTATTGCTCGAAATGTCTGAGGGGAAATAGTCCACTAATACCCACACCTCAAGGGCTAGTTATTGCTCGAAATGTCTGAGGGGAAACAGTCCACTAATACCCACACCTCAAGCACTAGTTATTGCTCGAAATGTCTGAGAGGAAATAGTCCACTAATACCTACACCTCAAGGGCTAGTTATTGCTCGAAATGTTTGAGGGAAAATAGTCCACTAATACCTACACCTCAAGGGCTAGTTATTGCTCGAAATGTCGTAAGTTTTCTTTTCCCATATGCGGGGTTATTCGTAGTATAATGTTCGTGGCGGTTATTACGAACGGTGTTCAGGTTCGTTCGTTGAATAGTGTATGTGGGTTTAAGTTCCAAAGGACCTTTAAGGGTATTAGTACACAGATCTTTAAGAGTATTAGTAAACATAGATCTTTAAGGGTATGAGTAAACATAGATCTGTAAGGGTATAAGTTCCCATAGATCTTTAAGATCTATGGGAACTTATACCCTTAGTTCTCATGGATCGTTAAGGGTATTAGTTCTCATAGATCTTTAAGGGTATAAGCTCCCATAGATATTTAAGGGTTTAAGTTCAGATAGCCTTTTAATATCCTTTTAATTTTGTAAGTTTCCAAGGCCTTTTACATGTGTAGTTTACTATATAATTTTAACTGCGCAAGTTGCCATAGGCCTTTAATTAGGTAACATACCATAACCTTTTAAGAGTGTAAGTTGCCGTAGCCTTTTAAATGTGAAAGTTTCCATTACCTTTTAAGAGTGTAAGTTACCATAGCCTTTTAAGAGTGTAAGTTACCATAGCCTTTTAAGAGTGCAAGTTACCATAGCCTTTTAAGTGTGAAAGTTACCGTAGCCTTTTAAGTGTGTAAGTTACCGTAGCCTTTTAAGTGTGTAAGTTACCGTAGCCTTTTAAGTGTGTAAGTTACCGTAGCCTTTTAAGTGTGTAAGTTACCGTAGCCTTTTAAGTGTGTAAGTTACCGTAGCCTTTTAAGTGTGTAAGTTACCGTAGCCTTTTAAGTGTGTAAGTTACCGTAGCCTTTTAAGTGTGTAAGTTACCGTAGCCTTTTAAGTGTGTAAGTTACTGTAGCCTTTTAAGTGTGTAAGTTACCGTAGCCTTTCAAGTGTGTAAGTTACCGTAGCCTTTTAAGTGTGAAAGTTACCATAGCCTTTTAAGTGTGTAAGTTACTGTAGCCTTTTAAGTGTGTAAGTTACCGTAGCCTTTTAAGTGTGAAAGTTACCATAGCCTTTTAAGTGTGTAAGTTACTGTAGCCTTTTAAGTGTGTAAGTTACCGTAGCCTTTTAAGTGTGAAAGTTACCGTAGCCTTTTAAGTGTGTAAGTTACCGTAGCCTTTTAAGTGTGTAAGTTACCGTAGCCTTTTAAGTGTGAAAGTTACCATAGCCTTTTAAGTGTGTAAGTTACCGTAGCCTTTTAAGTGTGTAAGTTACCGTAGCCTTTTAAGTGTGTAAGTTACCGTAGCCTTTTAAGTGTGAAAGTTACCATAGCCTTTTAAGTGTGTAAGTTACTGTAGCCTTTTAAGTGTGTAAGTTACCGTAGCCTTTCAAGTGTGTAAGTTACCGTAGCCTTTTAAGTGTGAAAGTTACCATAGCCTTTTAAGTGTGTAAGTTACTGTAGCCTTTTAAGTGTGTAAGTTACCGTAGCCTTTTAAGTGTGAAAGTTACCGTAGCCTTTTAAGTGTGTAAGTTACCGTAGCCTTTTAAGTGTGAAAGTTACCATAGCCTTTTAAGTGTGTAAGTTACCGTAGCCTTTTAAGTGTGTAAGTTACCGTAGCCTTTTAAGTGTGTAAGTTACCATAGCCTTTTAAGTGTGTAAGTTACCGTAGCCTTTTAAGTGTGTAAGTTACCATAGCCTTTTAAGTGTGTAAGTTACCATAGCCTTTTAAGTGTGTAAGTTACCGTAGCCTTTTAAGTGTGAAAGTTACCATAGCCTTTTAAGTGTGAAAGTTACCATAGCCTTTTAAGTGTGAAAGTTACCATAGCCTTTTAAGTGTGTAAGTTACCATAGCCTTTTAAGTGTGTAAGTTACCGTAGCCTTTTAAGTGTGAAAGTTACCATAGCCTTTTAAGTGTGTAAGTTACCGTAGCCTTTTAAGTGTGAAAGTTACCATAGCCTTTTAAGTGTGAAAGTTACCGTAGCCTTTTAAGTGTGAAAGTTACCGTAGCCTTTTAAGTGTGTAAGTTACCATAGCCTTTTAAGTGTATAAGTTACCGTAGCCTTTTAAGTGTGTAAGTTACCGTAGCCTTTTAAGTGTGTAAGTTACTGTAGCCTTTTAAGTGTGAAAGTTACCATAGCCTTTTAAGTGTGAAAGTTACCGTAGCCTTTAAAGTGTGAAAGTTACCATAGCCTTTTAAGTGTGTAAAAGGCATTATTAATTACCAACAATACTTCTTGAAGATTGTCTTTAGCAAAACAATTAACTTCTTTGCTTGTCTTAATTACGTTTGGCCATTTTTTTGACTTTCACTCTGGCAGCCTTTCCTAATTACCCTGACTACTTTCTCATTGCTAATTATCCAGTTTTAATTACTCAATTATCCCTGGCAGCCTTTTGATGCATTTTTTTTTAATTCTGACCGAATTTGGTCTCGTGTTTTGTGTTGGTCGATAGATAGATAGATAATTTGTGTTTCTTGATAGATAATTGTATAGTGCAATAGTGTATTATCTGTGATAGATAATTTTTACAGTGCAATAGATAGTATATTAAATGTGGATAGATCAAGTTGTCCAGATAGATAATTTTATAATGCATTAGATAGTATATTATCTATCGATTGAATGTAATATTTTTCTTGATAGATAGTTTTATTATATAAAATATTGTAAATTTATCGATTGATTGTATTATCTATCTAAAATGGTAGTTGGTGGAAGCGCTAAATCCGTAAGACTTATGTAGCTCCCGTGGAAATGGGAGGCACTCAGGTTCGATCCGAGGAAGGAGGAGATAAGTCCAGTGACTTAGATCAAGAGCCCATCACCAGCACCCAGGAACCTCCCTTGAGGGGATGTAACAAGATAGACAGGATTATGGTTTTCGATAGATTGTATCATATTTATTGTATTGTTTATGTGTGTATATATGTGTTTATGTACACACATAAATACATATGTGTGTAAGCACATGACAGAACTTAAGGAGTTCTATATGTTTGCAATCACCTGTTTATGTGTGTGTGTGTGTGTGTGTGTGTGTGTGTGTGTGTGTGTGTGTGTGTGTGTGTGTGTGTGTGTGTGTGTGTGCGTGTGTGTGTGTGTGTGTGTGTGTGTGTGTGTGTGTGTGTGTGTGTGTGTGTGTGTGTGTGTGTGTCATGTGTGTATTTGTGAATGAGTGTGTGTTTATGTGTGTGTATGTGTGTGTGTACTCACCTAGTTGAGGTTGTAGGGGTCGAGTCCAAGCTCCTGGCTCCGCCTCTTCACTGGTCGCTACTAGGTCACTCTCCCTGAACCGTGAGCTTTATCATACCTCTCCTTAAAGCTATGTATGTGTGTGTGTGTGTGTGTGTGTGTGTGTGTGTGTGTGTGTGTGTGTGTGTGTGTGTGTGTGTGTGTGTGTGTGTGTGTGTGTGTGTGTGTATGTGCGTGTGTGTGTGTGTGTGTGATCAAACACTGGGCTCCAGCAGTATAAACAAGCCTTCACTCTCAGTGCTCCACCTTTGAAACTGTTGAAGAATGCCACTGATAGTGTGTAATCTCTCTTTTTCATCTCAAGAGGAGAAGCAAAGAGAGGGAGAGAGGGAGGGAGGGAGGAAAATGGGTGCGAGGGAGGAAGAGATGAAGGGAGATGATAGATTGAGATATGAAGAAAAGAAGGAACGACGTGAGGGAATGAGAAAGAGACTTAGGAAGAAAGGTAGAGAGTAGGAAGGTAGAGAGGGAGGGAAGGGAGAGAAGGAGTGTAGGGCCAAGGAAGGAAAGAGAGAGAGATAGGGTGAACGTAGAGTTACCTAGATTAAAGCACGGGCTATCAATCTTCATTTACACATCACCTCCCTTGGCTTACTCTCTCCCTGACCAGCACTTGCACAAGTTTTCTCGACTTTGCCCATTTCTGACACCTGTAACTTAACATTAAACTTTTATCTTTAAACAGTCCTTACTAGTACAGTAATTACTAGTACAGTCATCTGACTCGTGTCACTGATCACTAGCACAACTGACACTGTTTCTGATAGAGCCCAATCATTTCTGCTCTATTTTTTTAATGTAAACTGGGTAAAGATTTGTTTTCTGCTGGGAAGTATGTGTTGAATATATGGTAAAATACAATCAAGTGATGGTGACCCGGTGGTCTGGTGGCTAAAGCTCCCGCTTTTCGATTCCCGCCGGGTGGAAACATTTCGACACGTTTCCTTACACCTGTTGTCCTGTTCACCTAGCAGCAAATAGGTACCTGGGTGTTAGTCGACTGGTGTGGGTCGCATCCTGGGGGACAAGATTAAGGACCCCAATGGAAATAAGTTAGACAGTCCT
>NC_091345.1:24596784-24599284 GCF_038502225.1 Cherax quadricarinatus
TGTACCCGACTGAAGGAGCTTTACTGTGTGGGCGAAACGTTTTGGAATAACGACACCTAATTGTTGTCTTATTTATCATAACTAAAGATAAATTTTGTGTTAACTCTGACGCTGAATGTTTGATGATATCAAACTCTCAAAATGGGACTGATTACCTCAAATGCCACTTCATTTTTGACCATTCTTTTCTGCATTGGACTGAAGAAACCACTTCCCGGCGAAACGATACCACAATAAAGAATCAGAAATGCTTCACAAGCGTCTGATTCTACAACTTGTCGGAGTTCTAAGCTATTTACATCACCATATTACACAGTACAATATGTACTGTGAATAAACAGGACCGTGGACGGGGGATCGAACCCGTCTACCTATGGCAGATATCTCCGAGGCTGTGGGTCCCAACAGTCTTTACTGGAACAGTGACCTTCTTTATACCTAATTAGATTTAAGAAGACAACTCGCGATCTCACTTCTTTAAATAACATCTTTCGTTATCTATTGTCTTCTTTTACTAAATTCTCTCCAGTTTCAGTATTCAGAATTTCGGTGGTGAACCCGTTTTTCACCATTGTAAATCTCTTATCCACGACTGTAAATCTTTTATTTACGTTTGTAAATCTTTTATTCACGTTCGTAAATGCATGATTCACCTTCGTAAATGCAATATTCGCGGTCGTAAATCTGTTGTTAATATTGTATGCATTGACAACAGCCGGGAAAAGTTGAAGACGACTCGTGTTGCACTGATGTCTGGCCGACATTTTTCACTGTTAAACTGCAACTTGAGAATTGTTGCAACTTTCTTCCAATATCCAAGTTTGTCTTGAATATAAAATAGGTCAAGTCGTGGCCACTGTATCGTAATGTATCGTTGTGGTCACTGTAATGTGTCGTTGTGGTCACTGTAATGTGTCGTGGTCACTGTAATGTGTCGTTGTGGTCACTGTAATGTGTCGTTGTGGTCACTGTAATGTGTCGTGGTCACTGTAATGTATCGTTGTGGTCACTGTAATGTGTCGTGGTCACTGTAATGTATCGTTGTGGTCACTGTAATGTGTCGTGGTCACTGTAATGTATCGTTGTGGTCACTGTAATGTATCGTGGTTACTGTAATGTGTCGTTGTGGTCACTGTAATGTGTCGTGGTCACTGTAATGTATCGTTGTGGTCACTGTAATGTGTCGTGTCACTGTAATGTATCGTTGTGGTCACTGTAATGTCGTGGTCACTGTAATGTATCGTTGTGGTCACTGTAATGTGTCGTGGTCACTGGAATGTATAGTTGTGGTCACTGTAATGTGTCGTGGTCACTGTAATGTATCGTTGTGGTCACTGTAATGTATCGTTGTGGTCACTGTAATGTGTCGTTGTGGTCACTGTAATGTATCGTGGTCACTGTAATGTATAGTTGTGGTCACTGTAATGTATCGTGGTCACTGTAATGTATCGTTGTGGTCACTGTAATGTATCGTTGTGGTCACTGTAATGTATCGTTGTGGTCACTGTAATGTATCGTTGTGGTCACTGTAATGTGTCGTTGTGGTCACTGTAATGTATCGTGGTCACTGTAATGTATAGTTGTGGTCACTGTAATGTATCGTGGTCACTGTAATGTATCGTTGTGGTCACTGTAATGTATCGTTGTGGTCACTGTAATGTGTCGTTGTGGTCACTGTAATGTATCGTGGTCACTGTAATGTATCGTTGTGGTCACTGTAATGTATCGTTGTGGTCACTGTAATGTGTCGTGGTCACTGTAATGTATACTTGTGGTCACTGTAATGTATCGTGGTTACTGTAATGTATCGTTGTGGTCACTGTAATGTATCGTTGTGGTCACTGTAATGTATCGTGGTTACTGTAATGTGTCGTTGTGGTCACTGTAATGTGTCGTTGTGGTCACTGTAATGTATCGTTGTGGTCACTGTAATGTGTCGTTGTGGTCACTGTAATGTGTCGTTGTGGTCACTGTAATGTATCGTGGTCACTGTAATGTATAGTTGTGGTCACTGTAATGTATCGTGGTCACTGTAATGTATCGTTGTGGTCACTGTAATGTATCGTTGTGGTCACTGTAATGTGTCGTTGTGGTCACTGTAATGTATCGTTGTGGTCACTGTAATGTGTCGTTGTGGTCACTGTAATGTGTCGTGGTCACTGTAATGTATCGTTGTGGTCACTGTAATGTGTCGTGGTCACTGTAATGTATCGTTGTGGTCACTGTAATGTGTCGTGGTCACTGTAATGTATCGTTGTGGTCACTGTAATGTATCGTGGTTACTGTAATGTGTCGTTGTGGTCACTGTAATGTGTCGTGGTCACTGTAATGTATCGTTGTGGTCACTGTAATGTGTCGTGGTCACTGTAATGTATCGTTGTGGTCACTGTAATGTGTCGTGGTCACTGTAATGTATCGTTGTGGTCACTGTAATGTGTCGTGGTCACTGTAATGTATCGTTGTGGTCACTGTAATGTGTCGTGGTCACTGTAATGTATCG
>NC_091345.1:24604284-24622164 GCF_038502225.1 Cherax quadricarinatus
TTCTATTGAACTCAGGTTTACATATACTCTTGGAAACAGGCCTATATGTTCTCTTGGACTCAGGCCTACAAGTTCTCTTGGACTCAGACCTACATGTTCTCTTGGACTCAGGCCAAGATGTTCTCTTGGACTCAGGCCTACAAGTTCTCTTTGACTCAGGCCTGCATGTTCTCTTGGACTCAAGCCTACATGTTCTCTTGGACCCAGGCCTATATGTTCTCTTGAACTCAGGCCTACAAGTTCTCTTGGACTCAGGCCTACATGTTTTCTTGGACTCAGGCCTACATGTTCTCTTCGACACAGGCCTACATGTTCTCTTCGACTCAGGCCTACATGTCGTCTTTTGACTCAGGCCTTCATGTTCTCTTGGATCCAGGTCTACTTGTTCTCTTGGATCCAGGCCTACATGTTCTCTTGGACCGAAGCCTACATGTTCTTTTGGACCCAGGCCTACATGTTCTCTTGGACTCAGGCCTGCATGTTCTCTTGGACTGAGGCCTACATGTTCTCTTTGACTCAGGCCTGCATGTTCTCTTGGACTCATGCCTACATGTTGTCTTGGACTCAGGCCTACATGTTCTCTTGGACCCAGGCCTACATGTTCTCTTTGACCCAGGCCTACATGTTCTCTTGAGACCCAGGCCTGCATGTTCTCTTGGACTCATGCCTACATGTTGTCTTGGACTCAGGCCTGCATGTCGTCTTGGACTCAGGCCTACATATCTCGTCTTGGATCCAGGCCTATATGTCGTCTTTGACTCAGGCCTACATGTTCTCTTGGATCTAGGCCTAAATGTCGTCATCGACTCAGGAATAGATGTTCTCTTGGACCCTGGTCTTCATGTTCTCTTGGACTCAGGCCTACAAGTTCTCTTGGACTCAGGCCTACATGTTCTCTTGGACTCAGGCCTGCATGTTATCTTGGACTCAGGCCTACATGTTCTCTTGAACCCAGGTCTACATGTTCTCTTGGACCCAGGCCTACATGCTCTCTTGGACTCAGGCCTACATGTTCTCTTGAACCCAGGTCTACATGTTCTCTTGGACTCAAGCCTTCAAGTTCTCTTGGACTCAGGCGTACATGTTCTCTTGGACTCAGGCCTACATGTTCTCTTGGACTCAGGACTATATGTTCCTTGGAACCAGGCCTACATGTTCTCTTGGACTCAAGCCTACATGTTCTCTTGGACTCAGGCCTGCATGTTCCCTTGGACTCAGGCCTACATGTTCGTCTTGGACTCAGGCCTACATGTTCTTCTTGGACTCAAGCTTACATGTTCTCTTGGACTCAAGCCTACATGTTCTCTTGGACTCAAGCCTACATGTTCTCTTGGATCCAGGCCTACATGTTCTCTTGGACTCAGGCCTACATGTTCTTTTGGATCCAGGTCTAATTGTTCTCTTGGATCCAGGTCTGCATGTTCTCTTGGACCCAGGCCTACGTGTTCTCTTGGACTCAGTCCTACATATTTTCTTCGACCCAGGCCTAAATGTTCTCTTGGACTCAGGCCTACATGTCACCCTGGACCGTGGCCTACATGTTCTCTTCTACTCAGGCCTACATGTCCTCTTGAGCCCAGGCCTACATGTTCTCTTGGACTCATGCCTACATGTTCTCTTGGACTCAGGCCTGCATGTTCCCTTGGACTCAGGCCTACATATCTTCTTATACCCAGGCCTACATGTCGTCTTGGACTCAGGCCTACATGTTCTCTTGGACCCAGGCCTGCATGTTCTCTTGGACTCAGGCCTACATGTTCTCTTGAACCCAGGCCTACATGCTCTCTTGGACTCAAGCCTACATGTTCTCTTGGACTCAGGCCTACATGTTCTTTTGGATCCAGGCCTACATGTTCTCTTTTACTCAGGCCTACATGTCCTCTTGAGCCCAGGCCTACATGTTGTCTTGGACTCAGGCCTATATGTTGTCTTGGACTCAGGCCTACATGTTTCTTGGACCCAGGCCTAAATGTTCTCTTGGACTCAAGCATACATCTTCTCTTGGACTCAGGTCTATATGTCGTCTTGGACTCATTCCTACATGTTCTCTTTGACCCAGGCCTACATGTTTCTTGGGCCCAGGCCTAAATGTTCTTTTGAACTCAGGCATTCATGTTCTCTTGGATCCAGGCCTATATGTCGTCTTTGACTCAGGCCTACATGTCGTCTTGGACTCAGTCCCACATGTTCTCTTGGACTCAGGGCTACATATTCTCTTGGACTCAAGCCTACATGTTCTCTTGGACTCAGGCCTACATGTTCTCTTGGATCTAGGCCTAAATGTCGTCATCGACTCAGGAATAGATGTTCTCTTGGACCCTGGTCTTCATGTTCTCTTGGACTCAGGCCTACAAGTTCTCTTGGACTCAGGCCTACATGTTGTCTTGGACTCAGGACTGCATGTTATCTTGGACTCAGGCCTACATGTTCTCTTGAACCCTGGTCTACATGTTCTCTTGGACCCAGGCCTACATGCTCTCTTGGACTCAGGCCTACATGTTCTCTTGAACCCAGGTCTATATGTTCTTTTGGACTCAGGCCTACAAGTTCTCTTGGACTCAGGCCTACATGTTCTCTTGGACTCAGGACTATATGTTCCTTGGAACCAGGCCTACAAGTTCTCTTGGAACCAGGCCTACATGTTCTCTTGGACTCAAGCATACATGTTCTCTTGGACTCAGGCCTGCATGTTCTCTTGGACTCAAGCCTACATGTTCCCTTGGACTCAGGCCTGCATGTCTTCTTAGACCCAGGCCTACATGTCGTCTTGGACTCAGGCCTACATGTTCTCTTGGACCCAGGCCTTCATGTTCTCTTGGACTCAGGCCTACATGTTCTCTTGAACCCAGGCCTACGGCTCTCTTGGACTCAAGCTTACATGTTCTCTTGGACTCAAGCCTACATGTTCTCTTGGACTCAAGCCTACATGTTCTCTTGGATCCAGGCCTACATGTTCTCTTGGACTCAGGCCTACATGTTCTCTTGGATCCAGGCCTACATGTTCTCTTGGACTCAAGCCTACATGTTCTCTTGGATCCAGGCCTACATGTTCTCTTGGACTCAGGCCTACATGTTCTCTTGGACTCAAGCCTACATGTTCTCTTGGACTCAGGGCTACATGTTCCCTTGGATCTCAGGTCTACATGTTCTCTTGGACTCAGGCCTACATGTTCTCTTGGACTCAGCCTACATGTTCTCTTGGACCCAGGCCTACATGTCGTCTTGGACTCCAGGCCTACATGTTCTCTTGGTCTCAGGCCTACATGTTCTCTTGGATCCAGGCCTTCATGTTCTCTTGGACTCATGCCTACGTATTCTCTTGGACTCAGGCCTACATGTTCTCTTGGACACAGGCCTTCATGTTGTCTTGGATCCAGGCCTACATGTTGTCTTGGATCCAGGCCTACATATTCTCTTGGACTCAGGCTAACATGTTATCTTGGACCCAGGCCTACATGTTCGCTTGGACACAGGCCTAGATGTTGTCTTGGACACAGACCTACATGTTCTCTTGGACTCAGGCCTACATGTTGTCTTGGATCCAGGCCTACATGTTGTCTTGGACCCAGGCCTACATGTTCTCTTGGACCCAGGCCTACATGTTGTCTTGGAATCAGGCCTACATGTTGTCTTGGACCCAGGCCTACATGTTGTCTTGGACTCTAGCCTACATGTTGTCTTGGACTCAGGCCTACATGTTGTCTTGTACTCAGGCCTACATGTTGTCTTGTACTCAGGCCTACATGTTGGCTCTTGATTCAGGCCTACATGTTGTCTTGGACCCAGGCCTACATGTTGACTTGGACACAGGCCTACATGTAGTCTTGGACGCAGGCCTACATGTTCTCTTGGACCCAGGCCTACATATTGTCTTGGACTCAGGCCTACATGTCGTCTTGGAGTCAGGCCTAAATGTTCTCTTGGACCCAGGCCTTCATGTTGTCTTGGACTCAGGCCTATATGTTGTCTTGGACTCAGGCCTACATGTTGGCTTGGATTCAGGCATGTTGTCTATAGGCCTACATTGTCTTGGACCCAGGCCTACATTTGGACCCAGGCTACATGGACCCAGGCCTACATGTTGTCTTGGACTTAGGCCTACATGTTGTCTTGGACTCAGGCCTACATGTTGGCTTGGACCCAGGCCTACATGTTGTCTTGGACTCAGGCCTACATGTTGTCTTGGACCCAGGCCTACATGTTGTCTTGGACTCAAGCCTACATGTTGTCTTGGACTCAGGCCTACATGTTGTCTTGGACTTAAGCCTACATGTTGTCTTGGACCCAGGCCTACATGTTGTCTTGGACTTAAGCCTACATGTTGTCTTGGACTCAGGCCTATTGTCTTCCACATGTATAAACGGAGCTTCCCGACCTTCATAACTCACGTTGCATGAGTGAGAGAGAGAGAGAGAGAGAGAGAGAGAGAGAGAGAGAGAAATCAACAGCAGTAAACAATAATCAATAACCATCAACCACCATCAACAACAATCAACCACAATCAACCACAACAACACAATTATTGCTAAGTACTAAAGAACTTTATCTCTGTAAATGATCTTTAGGTCAACAACAATTACTATTTTTCCTGATTTGACTGTCAAATCGATGGTCGGGAAACTACAGTAAGTCTCAAGTCTGAAGTCTGAAGAATCATGAGTATGGAGGTTTCAGTCTTAGTCTGTGAGGAATAAAGACTGTGTAACAGTGTTCTCTCTCTCTCTCTCTCTCTCTCTCTCTCTCTCTCTCTCAAATTACAACAGCAGCACGAAAGGCTAAATCATTAGCATTAATAAATAATTCGTTTATATATAAAAAAAAGCCATGTAATGAGACTATTTTTAATAACCTGTTACTATTAACAGTGTTCAGTTTGTGAGGAAATTTGAGGGGGAAAAAAACCCCCGACTTTTATTTTACTATTTTTTTTTGAATAAGAGATTGAAAGTGAGAGAGGAGATCCATTATGGAATATACGTGGGATAGAATGTTAGTATACCCTGACCTAGAGGATATATGTTTGACGTATATGTGTTACTTCTTACTTTTTCTACTGTTAAATGCCTAAATATATGCTGAGAAGGGATTTTGTTTATGCTGGTCTAATTGATTCACAGTTCCCACTACTCCTCAGAATGACTGACAGTTCCCACTACTCCTCAGAATGACTGACAGTTCCCACTACTCCTCAGAATGACTGACAGTTCCCACTACTCCTCAGAATGACTGACAGTTCCCACTACTCCTCAGAATGACTGACAGTTCCCACTACTCCTCAGAATGACTGACAGTTCCCACTACTCCTCAGAATGATTGACAGTTCCCACTACTCCTCAGAATGACTGACAGTTCCCACTACTCCTCAGAATGATTGACAGTTCCCACTACTCCTCAGAATGACTGACAGTTCCCACTACTCCTCAGAATGACTGACAGTTCCCACTACTCCTCAGAATGATTGAAAGTTCCCACTACTCCTCAGAATGACTGACAGTTCCCACTACTCCTCAGAATGACTGACAGTTCCCACTACTCCTCAGAATGATTGACAGTTCCCACTACTCGTCAGAATTACTGACAGTTCCCACTACTCCTCAGAATGACTGACAGTTCCCACTACTCGTCAGAATGACTGACAGTTCCCACTACTCCTCAGAATGACTGACAGTTCCCACTACTCCTCAGAATGACTGACAGTTCCCACTACTCCTCAGAATGACTGACAGTTCCCACTACTCCTCAGAATGATTGACAGTTCCCACTACTCCTCAGAATGACTGACAGTTCCCACTACTCCTCAGAATGATTGACAGTTCCCACTACTCCTCAGAATGACTTCAGAATGACTGACAGTTCCCACTACTCGTCAGAATGACTGACAGTTCCCACTACTCCTCAGAATGACTGACAGTTCCCACTACTCCTCAGAATGACTGACAGTTCCCACTACTCCTCAGAATGACTGACAGTTCCCACTACTCCTCAGAATGATTGACAGTTCCCACTACTCCTCAGAATGACTGACAGTTCCCACTACTCCTCAGAATGATTGACAGTTCCCACTACTCCTCAGAATGACTGACAGTTCCCACTACTCCTCAGAATGACTGACAGTTCCCACTACTCCTCAGAATGATTGACAGTTCCCACTACTCCTCAGAATGACTGACAGTTCCCACTACTCCTCAGAATGACTGACAGTTTCCACTACTCCTCAGAATGATTGACAGTTCCCACTACTCGTCAGAATGACTGACAGTTCCCACTACTCGTCAGAATGACTGACAGTTCCCACTACTCCTCAGAATGACTGACAGTTCCCACTACTCCTCAGAATGACCGACAGTTCCCACTACTCCTCAGAATGACTGACAGTTCCCACTACTCCTCAGAATGACTGACAGTTCCCACTACTCCTCAGAATGACTGACAGTTCCCACTACTCCTCAGAATGACTGACAGTTCCCACTACTCCTCAGAATGACTGACAGTTCCCACTACTCCTCAGAATGACTGACAGTTCCCACTACTCCTCAGAATGACTGACAGTTCCCACTACTCATCAGAATGACTGTCAGTTCCCACTACTCCTCAGAATGACTGACAGTTCCCACTACTCGTCAGAATGACTGACAGTTCCCACTACTCGTCAGAATGACTGACAGTTCCCACTACTCGTCAGAATGACTGACAGTTCCCACTACTCGTCAGAATGACTGACAGTTCCCACTACTTGTCAGAAAGAGTGACAGTTCCCACTACTTGTTAGAATGAGTGACAGTTCCCACTACTCCTCAGAATGACTGACAGTTCCCACTACTCCTCAGAATGACTGACAGTTCCCACTACTCCTCAGAATGACTGACAGTTCCCACTACTCCTCAGAATGACTGACAGTTCCCACTACTCCTCAGAATGACTGACAGTTCCCACTACTCGACAGAATGACTGACAGTTCCCACTACTTGTCAGAATGACTGACAGTTCCCACTACTCGTCAGAATGACTGACAGTTCCCACTACTCCTCAGAATGACTGACAGTTCCCACTACTCGTCAGAATGACTGACAGTTCCCACTACTTGTCAGAATGACTGACAGTTCCCACTACTCGTCAGAATGACTGACAGTTCCCACTACTCTTCAGAATGACTGACAGTTCCCACTACTCATCAGAATGACTGACAGTTCCCACTACTCCTAAGAATGACTGACAGTTCCCACTACTCCTCAGAATGACTGACAGTTCCCACTACTCGTCAGAATGACTGACAGTTCCCACTACTTGTCAGAAAGAGTGACAGTTCCCACTAATTGTCAGAATGAGTGACAGTTCCCACTACTTGTCAGAATGAGTGACAGTTCCCACTACTCGTCAGAATGACTGACAGTTCCCACTACTCGTCAGAATGACTGACAGTTCCCACTACTCGTCAGAATTACTGACAGTTCCCACTACTCGTCAGAATGACTGACAGTTCCCACTACTCCTCAGAATGAGTGACAGTTCCCACTACTCGTCAGACTGAGTGACAGTTCCCACTACTCGTCAGAATGAGTGACAGTTCCCACTACTTGTCAGAATGGCTGACAGTTCCCACTACTCCTCAGAATGACTGACAGTTCCCACTACTCCTCAGAATGACTGACAGTTCCCACTACTCGTCAGAATGACTGACAGTTCCCACTACTCGTCAGAATGACTGACAGTTCCCACTACTCGTCAGAATGACTGACAGTTCCCACTACTCCTCAGAATGACTGACAGTTCCCACTACTCCTCAGAATGAGTGACAGTTCCCACTACTCGTCAGACTGAGTGACAGTTCCCACTACTTGTCAGAATGACTGACAGTTCCCACTACTTGTCAGAATGAGTGACAGTTCCCACTACTCGTCAGAATGAGTGACAGTTCCCACTACTTGTCAGAATGGCTGACAGTTCCCACTACTCCTCAGAATGACTGACAGTTCCCACTACTCCTCAGAATGACTGACAGTTCCCACTACTCGTCAGAATGACTGACAGTTCCCACTACTCGTCAGAATGACTGACAGTTCCCACTACTCGTCAGAATGACTGACAGTTCCCACTACTCCTCAGAATGACTGACAGTTCCCACTACTCCTCAGAATGACTGACAGTTCCCACTACTCGTCAGATTGACTGACAGTTCCCAATACTCCTAAGAATGACTGACAGTTCCCACTACTCCTCAGAATGACTGACAGTTCCCACTACTCCTCAGAATGACTGACAGTTCCCACTACTCGTCAGAATGAGTGACAGTTCCCACTACTCCTCAGAATGACTGACAGTTCCCACTACTCGTCATAATGACTGACAGTTCCCACTACTCGTCAGAATGACTGACAGTTCCCACTACTCGTCATAATGACTGACAGTTCCCACTACTCGTCAGAATGACTGACAGTTCCCACTACTCGTCAGAATGACTGACAGTTCCCACTACTCGTCAGAATGACTGACAGTTCCCACTACTCGTCAGAATGACTGACAGTTCCCACTACTCGTCAGAATGACTGACAGTTCCCACTACTCGTCAGAATGACTGACAGTTCCCACTACTCCTCAGAATGACTGACAGTTCCCACTACTCCTCTGAATGACTGACAGTTCCCACTACTCCTCAGAATGAGTGACAGTTCCCACTACTCCTCAGAATGACTGACAGTTCCCACTACTCGTCATAATGACTGACAGTTCCCACTACTCGTCAGAATGACTGACAGTTCCCACTACTCGTCACAATGACTGACAGTTCCCACTACTCCTCAGAATGACTGACAGTTCCCACTACTCGTTAGAATGACTGACAGTTCCCACTACTCGTCAGAATGACTGACAGTTCCCACTACTCGTCAGAATGACTGACAGTTCCCACTACTCGTCAGAATGAGTGACAGTTCCCACTACTCGTCAGAATGACTGACAGTTCCCACTACTCGTCAGAATGACTGACAGCTCCCACTACTCGTCAGAATGAGTGACAGTTCCCACTACTCGTCAGAATGACTGACAGTTCCCACTACTCGTCAGAATGAGTGACAGTTCCCACTACTCGTCAGAATGAGTGACAGTTCCCACTACTCGTC
Source organism: Cherax quadricarinatus (assembly GCF_038502225.1). Taxonomy (NCBI): domain Eukaryota; kingdom Metazoa; phylum Arthropoda; class Malacostraca; order Decapoda; family Parastacidae; genus Cherax; species Cherax quadricarinatus. Next base: position 24,613,401 of record NC_091345.1, read on the forward strand.
AGAATGAGTGACAGTTCCCACTACTCGTCAGAATGAGTGACAGTTCCCACTACTCGTCAGAATGACTGACAGTTCCCACTACTCGTCAGACTGAGTGACAGTTCCCACTACTCGTCAGAATGAGTGACAGTTCCCACTACTCGTCAGAATGAGTAACAGTTCCCACTACTCGTCAGAATGAGTGACAGTTCCCACTACTCGTCAGAATGACTGACAGTTCCCACTACTCGTCAGACTGAGTGACAGTTCCCACTACTCGTCAGAATGAGTGACAGTTCCCACTACTCGTCAGAATGAGTGACAGTTCCCACTACTCGTCAGAATGACTGACAGTTCCCACTACTCGTCAGACTGAGTGGCAGTTCCCACTACTCGTCAGAATGAGTGACAGTTCCCACTACTCGTCAGAATGAGTGACAGTTCCCACTACTCGTCAGAATGACTGACAGTTCCCACTACTCGTCAGAATGAGTGACAGTTCCCACTACTCGTCAGAATGAGTGACAGTTCCCACTACTCGTCAGAATGACTGACAGTTCCCACTACTCGTCAGAATGACTGACAGTTCCCACTACTCGTCAGAATGACTGACAGTTCCCACTACTCGTCAGAATGACTGACAGTTCCCACTACTCGTCAGAATGACTGACAGTTCCCACTACTCGTCAGAATGACTGACAGTTCCCACTACTCGTCAGAATGACTGACAGTTCCCACTACTCGTCAGAATGACTGACAGTTCCCACTACTCGTCAGAATGATTGACAGTTCCCACTACTCGTCAGAATGACTGACAGTTCCCACTATTCGTCAGAATGACTGACAGTTCCCACTACTCGTCAGAATGACTGACAGTTCCCACTTCTCGTCAGAATGAGTGACAGTTCCCACTACTCGTCAGAATGACTGACAGTTCCCACTACTCGTCAGAATGACTGACAGTTCCCACTACTCGTCAGAATGAGTGACATTTTAGTGAAACTCATCTGACAAGAGACAACTTGGATTATTCACGACAGTGAAAGGAATTCTGGGTCGAGTTACCGACAGAATGTTAAACAAACGGACACAGATGTATCAGTCACGTAACGGATACATCTGTGTCCGTTTCGCTCCTGGAGAGCGAAACGTTGTCACAATAAAATGACACATTCGTTGCACCTATGGCCATTTACCTAACAATAGGGTAAGTCTGGTACCCCCGAGCTCTCTGCCTGACAGCTTTTCTCTCAGTAACTGAACGATTTTCATGTATTTGTACTCACTTATTTGTGGTTGCAGGGGTCGATTCACAGCTCCTGGCTCCGCCTTTTCCCTGGTCAATACTAGGTCCATTTTCTCCCTTTACCTTGTCGACACCACTGAGGTAGACTTTATTTTCTGTTTTTTTTTGTAATAGTTGAATTTACAGGCTAAAAGCTGTTATCTTGCCTCAGCTTATTGCAAAGCTAAGCCCTTCCTACGGTATACGTTTCCACCCGTACGTTTCTACCCATACGTTTCCACCAATACGTTTCCACCCTGTGGTATGCAACCCAAAACAGTCGACTAGCAACAGGTACTTACTGCTAGGTGAACAGTGACAGCAGGTGTCAGGAAACATGCTCAACGTTTCCACCCATGCCGGGGATCGAACCGCGAACCGACAGCTCTACCAACTGAGCCCAGGGGATACTCACTTCATTTCCTTTGAGTCAGCTTGACTCTGCTCACTGTCAGAGGAACCCTCATGGAATCTGCCTCTACCATTATTTTTAGGTTGATGAAGAAGGTAATTCAAACTGTCATCTCCGAGGAGACTCTCTTAATGACCTCTCTCCCGACGATGCTAGTAGCAACTTGCTGCCTTATTACCACCAGGGACATGTAAATATTGCCGACTAGCACATTGTACCTTAATGGTGTATTCAGGATATAGGATTGCGGATCTTTTGGTTACCTTCCTCGGGAAGTCCCAGAGTTTCCTCAGCTGGGTGAGGGAGATATTACACACACAGTTGTAGTCTTGTGGCCTGCACGCCTGGTTGTGGCCTGCACACCTGGTTGTGGTACGATAACCAAGGTAGAGTAGAGGAACCAGCAAAACACAGCAGAGTAAATGTTTATATTTTCTTTACCAAACAGCATGCAATTATATGCACAATATATACAGATGATATGTACAATAAGGCAATGTAAGCAAGAGACACAGTGAGAACCGTCTTCGACCAGACTCGGAGGTAAGTCCGTCAGTGTTGGTTCACGAATGTACCACATCGCTTCACAACTTTGGCAGCTTCCTTGTGATTGGCTGGTTGAACCATGGTGCTAGTATAACAAGGGGGCCCCTACTCATTATACCCTTAGCATCTGGTTCACTGGTCGGGAAAGCATGTCTATACCGGTGTGTAACAGTAGTGTACTCTTAGCATGCCACTCGGCTAATGAATCAGAAGTCACAATACCGTGGCTGGAACAATCCCGTGGCTGGAACAATACCGTGGCAGCTGAAACAACACCTTGGATGGAACAATACCGTGGCTGGAACAATACCGTGGCTGGAACAATACCGTGGCTGGAACAATACCGTGGCTGGAACAATCCCGTGGCTGGAAAAATCCCGTGGATGGAACAATCCCGTGGCAGCTGAAACAACACCTTGGATGGAACAATACCGTGGCTGGAACAATACCGTGGCTGGAACAATCCCGTGGCTGGAACAATACCGTGGATGGAACAATCCCGTGGCAGCTGAAACAACACCTTGGATGGAACAATACCGTGGCTGGAACAATACCGTGGCTGGAACAATACCGTGGCTGGAACAATCCCGTGGCTGGAACAATCCCGTGGCTGGAACAATCCCGTGGATGGAACAATCCCGTGGCAGCTGAAACAACACCTTGGATGGAACAATACCGTGGCTGGAACAATCCCGTGGCTGGAACAATACCGTGGCTGGAACAATCCCGTGGCTGGAACAATACCGTGGCTGGAACAATACCGTGGCTGGAACAATCCCGTGGCTGGAACAATACCGTGGATGGAACAATCCCGTGGCAGCTGAAACAACACCTTGGATGGAACAATACCGTGGCTGGAACAATACCGTGGCTGGAACAATACCGTGGCTGGAACAATCCCGTGGCTGGAACAATCCCGTGGCTGGAACAATCCCGTGGCTGGAACAATCCCGTGGCTGGAACAATCCCGTGGCAGCTGAAACAACACCTTGGATGGAACAATACCGTTGCTGGAACAATACCGTGGCTGGAACAATCCCGTGGCAGCTGAAACAACACCTTGGATGGAACAATACCGTGGCTGGAACAATACCGTGGCTGGAACAATCCCGTGGCTGGAACAATCCCGTGGCTGGAACAATCCCGTGGCTGGAACAATCCCGTGGATGGAACAATACCGTGGCAGCTGAAACAACACCTTGGATGGAACAATACCGTTGCTGGAACAATACACAAATAACTCTATCTTAGGAGACTGACACTTAGAACGACGTTCTGGTCCGTCATGAACCACTGACAGCTAAAAATTAGAGACATTTAAGCTGCTGGATGAAGCTGTGATTTGTTGACTGACTTACTCATGACGGACGCTGCTATAATGTGACGGGGACTCACATCCTGTTTATCCATCTTCTTATTCATGCACCTTTCTGTTTAACCCCGTTCCTGTTTATCCATTTTCCTGTTTATTCATCTTCCTATTTATCCACCTTCCTGTTTATCCATCTTCCTGTTTATCCACTTTCCTCTTTATCCATTTTCCTTTGTATCTATCTTCCTGTTAATCCATCTTCGTGTTTATCCACTTTCCTGTTTATCTACTTTCCTGCGTATTCATTTGCCTGTTTATCCACTTTCCTGGTTATCCACCTTTCTGTTCCTGTTGCAGCAGCAGCAGTATATAAATATATATATATATATATATATATATATATATATATATATATATATATATATATATATATATATATATATATATATATATATATATATATATATATATATATACAACACTGGTTTACAAGGCACGTTAACAATAGAAGCGATAATGATATTTGGCTCTCCATTACCTCGTTACGCCTTAAAAAACGGAATTGCACGCCTCAGAGTGCTGTAAATTTATGTAGAACAAGCCTTCCAGCCCACCTTGCATGCCAATTCCCGTTAGGACTCCCTGGGTTACTATAAACAAAGCCCGGTGCAGCCTGAGGACGCGTGTGTCCATCCAATACCAAGGCAGCAGTGGCTTATTCAAACGATTTCCGAATTTTTCATCAGTGTTGTGAGCCAGGGCGGCCCTGAGGCGTACTGCGGAGGCTCTACTTGTCCGGGAGGAAAATTAAGCTTGAAAATGCGTGTGGTTGAGGTGGGAGAGAAGATGCTTAGTGTTTTGGGTGTGTCGAGGCATCATCCATTTTTGCGGTGGCGGTAGCGGTGAAAATATGGCCGATACCAGACGATACTTTTGCTATGTTAATATTACATGTGTGCTTTAAAATATCGACATTAACACTCTACTTCACGATTGTGAGAGTTACTCACACACACACACACACACACACACACACACACACACACACACACACACACACACACACACACACACACACACTAGCAACAAGGCTAGTCCCAGAGCTCAAGGGAATGCCGTACGAGGAAAGGTTAAGGGAAATCGGACTGACGACACTGGAGGACAGAAGGGCCAGGGGAGACATGATAACGACATACAAGATACTGCGGGGAATAGACAAGGTGGACAGAGATAGGATGTTCTAGAGAGGGGACACAGGGACAAGGGATCACAACTGGAAGCTGAAGACTGAGACGAGTCACAGGGACGTTAGGAAGTATTTCTTCAGTCATAGAGTTGTCAGCAAGTGGAATAGCCTAGCAAGTGAAGTAATGGAGGCAGGAACCATACATAGTTTTAAGAAGAGGTATGACAAAGCTCAGGAAGCAGAGAGAGAGAGGACCCAGTAGCGATCAGTGAAGAGGCGGGGCCAGGAGCTGAGTTTCGACCCCTGCAACCACAATTAGGTGAGTACAATTAGGTGAGTACACACACACACACACACACACACACACACACACACACACAAAGGCGGTGGGACCGGACATCTCTCCGTGGGTCCTTAGAGAGGGAGCAGAGATGCTGTGTTATTAACCACAATATTCAATACATCTACTGAAACTGGACAACTACTTGAGGTATGGAAGACGACAAATGTTGTTCCCATTTTTAAGAAGGGAGACAGAAACGAGGCACCAAACCATAGACCAGTGTCACTGACGCGTATAGTATGCAAAGTCATGGAGAAAATTATCAGGAGAGTGGTGGAGCACCTAGTACGGAACAAGCTTATAAACGACAACCTCACGGATTCATGGAAGGCAGATTCTGTGTCACAAACCTATTGGAGTTTTATGACAAGGTAACAGAAATAAGACACGAGAGAGAGAGGTAGGTGAGTAGATTGCATTTTCTTGGACTGCAACAAGGCCTTAGACAGTGTTTCTCACAAGAGATTAGTACAAAAGCTAGAGGATAAGGCACGTATAATAGGAAGGGCACTGCAATGGATCACAGAATACCTGACAGAGTCAACAACGAGTCATGATACGTGATGAGGTATCACAGTGGGCACCTGTGACCAGCGGAGTTCCACAGGGGTCGGTCCTTGGATCAGTGTTATTTTTGGTATACGTGAATGACATGATGGAAGAGACATACTCAGAATCGCCCCTCATCGCAGATGATGTGAAGTTAATGAGGAGAATTAAATTAGATGAGGATCAGGCAGGACTACACAGAGATCTGGACTGGCTGGAAGCTTGATTCAGTAACTGGCTCCTCGAATTTAACCCCGCCAAAAGCAAAGTCATGGAGATGGGGAAAGGGCGAAGAAGACCGCAGACAGAGTTGTCTAGGGGGCCAAAGACTGCAAACCTTACCCAAGGAAAAAGATCTTGGGGTGAGTAAAATACCGAGCACATCTCCTGAAGCGCACATGAACCAGATAACTGCTGCAGCATATGGGCGCCTGGCAAACCTTGGAATAGCGTTCAGATACCTCAGTAAGGAATCGTTCAAGACTCTGTACACTATGTACGTGAGGCCCATACTGAAGTATGCATCATCAGTTTGGAACCCACACCTGGTCAAGCACGTCAAGAAATTAGAGAAAGTGCAAAGGTTTGCAACAAAGCTAGTTCCATAGCCAAGGGGAATGTCCTATGAAGAATGGTTAAGGGAAATCGGCCTGACGAAATTGGAAGAAAGGAAGGTTAGAGGAGACATGATAACGACATACAAAATAGTGCGAGGAATTGACAAGGTGGAGAGAGACAGGATGTTCCAGAGATGAGACACAGAAACAAGGGGTCACAATTGGAAGGTGAAGACTCAGATGAGTCAAAGAGATGTTAGGAAGTATTTCTTTAGTCATAGAGTTGTCAGGATGTGGAATAGTCTGGCAAGCGATGTAGTGGAGGCAGGAACCATACATAGTTTTAAGACGAGGTATGATAAAGCTAATGGAGCAGGGAGAGGGAGGACCTAGTAGCAATCAGTGAAGAGGCTGGACCAGGAGCTATGGTGGTAGGTGGTGATGGTGGAGTGCAGACATTGTACTTCCCACCTCCAGAACCACAACATCCTCACTCTTCCTTCAGAGTGCAGGCAGTATACTTCCGATTTCCAGGATTCAAGTATATCTGACCAGTTTCCATGATTCCTTTCATAAATGTTACCTTGCTTACACTCCAACAGCACGTCAAGTCATAAAAGCCACTTGCTTCATGCACTCCGATCCCAGAAGCAAGATCTGCTTAGTAAAGGTGCATCAGGTTGGTATACAAAGTTATGCAAAAATCGGTGTCTGAAAACGCTTTAAAGCGCTTTTAAAACGCAGTTCACGAGGTTAACAAAGGTACCAAGAGCCTCAGTAAGCCTGTGAGTCCCTCATCTCGGGTCCAAAACTTTTCCTGCGATGTTTATCGTTCAAATAATCACAGGCGTGATAAACAATGTGTATCAATTTCAGAAATGTTTAGCAGTAAGTTTTGCAATGTATATTATGGCTGTTATACCTAAACTGATAAGTCAAGATTGCAAATAGTTAAAAATATTTATTAATGGGCAAGACAATGGTCTTCAAATTAATAAATAAATAAATATATATATATATATATATATATATATATATATATATATATATATATATATATATATATATATATATATATATATATATATATATATATATATATATATATATATATATATATATATTGCAAATAGTTAAAAATATTTATTAATGGGCAAGACAATGGTCTTCAAATTAATAAATAAATATATATATATATATATATATATATATATATATATATATATATATATATATATATATATATATATATATATATATATTGCAAATAGTTAAAAATATTTATTAATGGGCAAGACAATGGTCTTCAAATTAATAAATAAATAAATATATATATATATATATATATATATATATATATATATATATATATATATATATATATATATATATATATATATTGCAAATAGTTAAAAATATTTATTAATGGGCAAGACAATGGTCTTCAAATTAATAAATAAATAAATATATATATATATATATATATATATATATATATATATATATATATATATATATATATATATATATATATATTGCAAATAGTTAAAAATATTTATTAATGGGCAAGACAATGGTCTTCAAATTAATAAATAAATAAAATATATATATATATATATATATATATATATATATATATATATATATATATATATATATATATATATATATATATATATTGCAAATAGTTAAAAATATTTATTAATGGGCAAGACAATGGTCTTCAAATTAATAAATAAATAAATATATATATATATATATATATATATATATATATATATATATATATATATATATATATATATATATATATATATATATATATATATATATATATATATATATATATATATATATATACGTATATACATGTTTTGTCTCACTGGACAAACTCGGCGAATCGAAGTCTTGAAGTTTGATTAAATTTTAATTAAGTCTTAGTTTATATCGAGAGTAAAGTTTTGTGTTGACGAAGAAGAGCTGTTGGTGACAGCAGCTGGCATGAGTTGTAATGAGAAATTGGAGCCATTAAATTAGAGATTAAGCTAGTGTGTGAGACTAAGTTAGAAAGAAAATCACCACTCTAACATCTACTACTCTAACAAGCACTAATCTAACAACCACCACACTAACAACCACAATACTAGTAACCATCACACTAACAACCACCACACCAACAACCATAACACTAACAACCACAACACTAACAACTACAACACTAACAGCCACTACACTAACAACCATCACACTAACAACCACAGCACTAACAACCACAACACTAACAACTACCACACTAACAGCCACTACACTAACAACCATCACACTAACAACCACAGCACTAACAACCACAACAATAACAACTACCACACTAACAGCCACTACACTAACAACCATCACACTAACAACCACAGCACTAACAACCACCAAACTAACAACCACAGCACTAACAACCACCAAACTAACAACCACAGCACTAACAACCACCAAACTAACAACCACAACACTAACAACTACCACACTAACAGCCACTACACTAACAACCATCACACTAACAACCACAGCACTAACAACCACCAAACTAACAACCACAGCACT
>NC_091345.1:24622264-24629764 GCF_038502225.1 Cherax quadricarinatus
ATGCGTAAACTGATATGGTGGGGGCCCCTTTCGCAACCTCTTCTCATGCAGCAAACCCAATGTGGACTAAAGGCGCTTCTGGGGCCCCTCCGGGATTAGGGGCTCCCGATGTTTTAGCTTCATTAATTTCATAGTAAGTCCGCCCCTGCATTCGGAAAGGCACTTCCCTCCTGTCATGTGAGTGTGAAACGAAGACCTTGACAAGAGCTGTTATCCGACCTCGGCTTAATTGCAGGCTTAGAGCTGTCATCTTGCCTCAGCTCATTTAGAGGCACAGAGCGGTTATCCTACCTCAGTTAATTTGCAGGCTTTGAGCTGTTATCCTATCCCAACTCATTTGCATACTTAAAGGTGTTATCCTACCTAATCTCATTTAGAAGGGAGGAACTGTTATCTTATCATAGCTTATTTCAAAGCTCTTCCCTATCTAAGGCAAACTATGCCCCCCAGGATGCCTCCCACAACAGTCTACTAACACTCAGGTACCTATTAACAGATAAGTGAACAGGAGCAGCAGGTATAAAAATAATACCCAGACACCTCTTTACTGCTAAGCAAACATAGGCAACACGTGAAAGGTGGCTAACATAAAGGTACCTACATACTACTAGGTGAACAGTGGTAGGAAGCGTAAGGAAATTGACACTCAGGTACCTACTTACTTCTAGGTGAACATGGGCAGCAGTAGTAAGGATAATAACAACCAAGTACCTACTAGGTGAACAGGGGCAGCAGGAAAAAGGAGACTAACTTCCAGGTACCTACTTACTACTAGGTGAACAGAAGCAGCAGGTGTAAGAAGACTAACACCCAGGCACCTACTTACTGCTAGGTGAACAGGGGCAGCAGGTCTCACCACGCCTGGTAATCGTTCCCAGTTATCTTTCCTCGTGAGCTGAAAGCCGAGAAACAAGGAGAAACCCCAAGATAGCGAACATTTTCTGATGTCACACTGAGATGTTATATTTTTCCGTGAGTTATCAGTGGAATATATTTCAAGAGATTTCTAATTTCTGATCTTCACGGGGAAAAACTGAATGACGATTGAGTTATAACAATAATCTTATTAATCACAGAGGTTAATGTCATCGTGACCTCCACTATAAATTCATTAGTGAGAACGGATAACAAAAGGGCGTCCTAATTAGCAGTAGGTGTCTTAATTAACAGGTGTCCTAATTAATAATACCTAAACGAAAATGGAATCTTCGTAAAGAAAAAATCGACTTATTTCGTCTCCTCAGAGTCTGGTATTGTGTGTATTGTTGCAGCGTCTGTGTTGGGTGACCCTCTTACGTCTTCACAGACTTAGAAGGGGGAACAGAAAGCTTCGGTGAGATAACTGAAAGCTTTAGAAAGGGAAAAGAGAAGCCTTGAACATAGAATATGCAGTTTTAGCATAGAAATTCAGAGGTTTAGCGACGAAACAGAGGGCTTTAGAGAGGGGGAAATACAGAGTTTTAGAAAGAGGGAATACAAAACTTTAGAAAGAGGAATGCAGAAGTTCAGAAAGGGGAGTACAGAAATTTAGAGGTTTGTAAAATATTCACAACTTTCGGAAAGGGAATTCAAAGAGTTAGAAAGGGATTTCAAAGATAACAAATAACAAAAAAGGCACAATACCGTGACTGGAACGATACATAAATAACCCGCACATAAAAGAGAGAAGCTTACTTCCAACTCGAACAGTCGCCGTCTAGTTGAATCCTCTCCAATACACAACTTTCCTTGTATGAATCTAAGTCCTGGCTTCGTCTCTGTAGATGCCTTCCTCTCCCACTACATTGTAAAATGCTCCAAACTTCAGAACACCCGTGACTTAACCTGATTCCTCATTTTTTTTTCTTTTTCTTTTTCTTCTTCTCCCTCTTCCCCTTTCGTCTTTCCTTTTTCTCTTCTGGGTTGTCTTTCTCTCTTCTGTCTCTTGTTTCTGTTCCTTCTTTATTTATTTCACCACTTCCCCTTTCCCGCACCTCTGTGCGCTTGCTCTCCATCTGTGGGCACCTAGCTCCCTTGCAGTGCTCCCCTTCCTTTGTATTTGACTGGCTCCTCCTCTATATTCCCCACTTCTACCACCACCACTACTACTACCTCTTCTTCTACTACTACTACTACCACTACTACTACTACTACTACTACCACCACCACCACCTCTTCCTGCCTATATATAGCCGTCCTGCTCCACTTCTGGTTAGTGTGAATTTGTAAATGGTCCAAGTCGGACCGAAACGTCGTCGTAAGCTTCTTTCTTTTATATGCGGGTTATCTGTGTATGAATTCAAAGAGTTAGAAAGGGAATTCAAAGAGTTAGAAAGGGAATTCAAAGAGTTAGAAAGGGAATTCAGAGAGAAAGGGAACTCACCTTATGTTCCAAAAGGAAGAAATAAACTTAGAAGGGGGTAACTCCAAGCTTTATAAATAGAACTTAAAAGCTTTATAACTGGAATACAAAGCTTTAAATTAAATTCAAAGATTTACAAAAAAAAAAAAAAACACAAAGCTTCACGAATGCAAAACTTTGTAAATTCAATGAAAGCTTTGTATGCCTTGCATAAAGGTGAAGACAAAGCTTGACGACCGACAGTTTAAGATTAATAAATAAAGCACCAGAATCTTTACAAAGGAGATATGCAGGCTTTACAAAGTCGCTTAACGAGAGTAAATAAATTATTAAAGTCTAATAAGAGCGACTACAAAGGTGTGTGAAAGTAATAGAAAGGTAACAAAGGTAACAATATGATTTACAAATGTTTTAAAGTGTAATACAGAGAGTTCAGAATGTATATAGAGATAACATTAATGTATTTGAAGATTTACAAAGGTAATCCAAAGGTTACGAAAGAAATCCAAAGGTTAATGCAAGAGTTTACGAAGGAAGTGCAAAGGTCATGCAGGTATCTATAAATATAGTATTGCATTACAGAGATAATACAAGAGTTTGCAGTGGAATACAAAGGTACAACAAAGGTATACAAAGATAATATCAAGGTATACAAAGGTTAATCAGTTAATTACAAATCTTTACAATGGTAATACACGGAGAGAGAGTGTCCACAGTGCAAGCTTACAAAGGGAAAGACACAATGGTTTCCAACTGCACCGCAAAAAAATTAAGCGGTTAATATACAATGGTATGTTGGTGTGTGTGTGTGTGTGAGTGTGTGTGTGTGTGTGTGTGTGTGTGTGTGTGTGTGTGTCGTCACTACAGTGGAGTAGCAACTTTAATTTGCTTGTGCAAATCTTCTCTGCTTTCCTCCAGGATTCTCTCTCTCTCTTACCAAGAACTTCTAACATTTAATAAATTTTTCTGTGTCCTCACCCCCAGAGGTGTTTATTTATTTGTCTGTGTGGCTCATTCTTTATTTTTGTGACTTATTCTTTGTTGTGTCTCATTCTATGTCTGTGTGGCGAGGAAACACATCAACATGGAAGGTGAACAGCATCAACCCAGGTCAACAGCATCAATCCAGGCGAACAGCATCAACCCAGGTAAACAGCATCAACCCAGGTAAACAGCATCAACCCAGGTAAACAGCATCAACCCAGGTAAACAGCATCAACCCAGGTAAACAGCATCAACCCAGGTAAACAGCATCAACCCAGGTAAACAGCATCAACCCAGGTGAACAGCATCAACCCAGGTGAACAGCATGGGCTCCACAGAGTTGTTCTCTTATAGGACAGCTGTGGAGAGTCGCACCAGCTACACAGTGTACCAACATTACGCCCCTCAGGATGATGCTCTCAATACGTTCCTTCTGCTATACCTTCCACGTACAGATTGGGTAAAATGCCCTGACTGGCCAGCTAATGGCCATTCAAAGTTCTGCCATAGATCTGCTCAGCTCAGTCAGATCGGTGGAGATCTTTGGTGGTAGGCGATGGAAGGTTTAAGTTGTCTGGGTTCTTAAGGCGAAGCTCTAATGTAGAAGCTCACCTTCTTGAAGCTCTAATGTAGAAGCTCACCTTCGTAAAGCTGTACTGTAGAAACTCACCTTCGTGAGGCCTTCCATTAAATTTGCTGTGGATGACGAACAAGACGAACTGGTTCCTTTCATGACTCATGAATTAGTACTAAGACTGACCTGTGAGTTCCAGCACTCACTAGAAATGTGTGGAAACCTCTACCCGTTCCCCGAGTTGGTTCCTTTCCTGGATCCACTGCTACTCAAGAACTAGGGATTATATTAACAAGGATTTCCCCTCTTAAACCACAACCAGAACCAGCATGCTGTGTCCCCTGGCTGTGTTCCCTGGCTGTGTCCCCTGGCTGTGTCCCCAAGCTGTGTTCTCTGGCTGTGTTCCCTGGTTGTGTCCCCTGGCAGTGTCCCCTGGTTGTGTCCCCTGGCTGTGTCCCCTGGCTGTGTCCCCTGGCTTTATCCCTTGGCTGTGTCCCCTGGCTGTGTTCCCTGGCTGTGTCACTTGGCTGTCACCTGGCTGTGTCCCCTGGCTGTGTCCCCTGGATGTGCGCTCTGGCTGTGTTCCCTGGCTATGTCCGCTGGCTGTGTCCCTTGGCTGTGTCCCCTGGTTGTGTCCCCTGGCTGTGTCCCTTGGCTGTGTCCCCTGGCTTTATTCCCTGGCTGTGTCCCCTGGCTGTGTTCCCTGGCTGTGTCCCTTGGCTGTCACCTGGCTGTGTCCCCTGGCTGTGTCCCCTGGATGTGCGCTCTGGCTGTGTTCCCTGGCTGTGTCCGCTGGCTTTGTCCCTTGGCTGTGTCCCTTGGCTGTTGCCCCTGGCTGTTGCTCCTGGATGTGTGCCCTGGCTGTTTCATCCTGGCGGTGTCCCCTGGCTGTGTATTCTGGCTGTTGCACTGGTTGTTGCCCAGCCTGTTTCCCCTGACTGTGTACCCTGGCTGTGTCCCCTGGCTGTTGCCCCTGACTGTGTGACCTGACTGTTGCCCCTGGCTATTGCCCCCTGGGTTTGTCCCCTGGCTGGTTCGGTCAACAACCGTGTTCAAAGTCCCTGGTTACCGCCAGGAAGTGGTTCGGTTCTCGATTACCAGTCAAGTAATACCAATCAATTTGACTAAAGTTAAAAATCACCCAAGAAATTATTAGGTTCTCGCCTCTTAAAGTTTCAACGGTTTCCTCTTAAAAAAATGTACCTTGATCGTATCTATGTTTGTGGGACGTCTAAAAAAAAAATGTTGAAAATAGAAACGAGAGCTGAGAAATGATATTTATGATGAAAGGATGAAAGCATTAAAGATGCCAAGGCTGGCTGATAGCAGGAAGGAAACATGATAGCAGCATGTAAGGTCGTACAAGGAGATGAAAGAAGTCTTTTTACTGCCTGCAAGACGTACGAGACCTCGAGTGTAAGCTAAAGAAAAGTGCAGTGAAGTAATGTAGTGTTTTTCTTGAAATGGTAAACTAATTAAATATATATATATATATATATATATATATATATATATATATATATATATATATATATAAACACACATATATATATATATATATATATTTTTTTTTTTTTTTTTTTTTTTTTTTTTTTTTTTTTTTTTTTTTTTTTTTTAGGATGGGGTCCACCTCTGGTGTAAATTGTGGGACCCATAGCCTCGGAGAAGTGGATAAAAAGGCTTCAAGGAAGAATATACATATACATATATATATATATATACACACACACATATATATATATATATATATACACACACACACACATATATATATATATATATATATATATATATATATATATATATATATATATATATATATATATATATATATATATGCAATAAGATCACAGTAAACAGGTGATTTCAGAATATGCAAAACCTTTATGCCTTTTATAACTTTAAAAAAAACTCTGATTTATCCTCTGATGAAATTAATATTAGTAAAGGAATGGTATATAGCCCTCAAAGATTCTTTAAGTCTTATGATACACTTAATAACAATAAAAATTTGCGCCTTACTAAAGCAGACAAAATAAATGCAATAGTAATTATGAAAGAAAATGATTACCAAGAAAAAATGAATAATCTCTTAGATGATACTGAAACCTATTCTAAACTTAGGAAAAATCCCCTAGAAACCGTTAACAGCAATTTCAATAAAACAATAAAACTTCTACTGAAAGGCAAAGATGAATTAGTCAAACAATTTACTTCCACTAATCCATCTTTACCTTACATGTATGGACTAATAAAAACACACAAACCAGGGAATCCAGTCAGACCAATTATTAGCTCCATAGGGTCAGTTTCATATAAATTATCCAAATGGCTTGTTGATATTTTGAGCCCTATTGTTGGCAAAATTTCTAACTTTAATGTTAAAAACAACATAGACTTAGTTGATAAATTAAACTCCTTGACTGACTTAAATGATTTTAAAATGGTTAGTTTTGATGTTACTTCCTTATTTACAAAAGTTCCTGTTGATGATTTATTAAGTTTCGTATCTGAAGAACTCGTTAACTATGATTTACCATTGCCAGTTCCTACTATCATTAAACTTATTAAACTTTGCATTGTTGATGCAAAATTTGTATTTAATGATAAGTTTTACACTCAGAAGTTTGGTATGGCAATGGGAAATCCTCTTTCACCTGTTCTTAGTAACCTATACATGGAATTTTTTGAAACAAGGTTACTTAACACAATCCTCCCTAATAGAGCTAAATGGTTCAGATATGTTGATGATATTTTGTGTCTTATGCCCAAAAATGTAGATATTCACCATTTCCTTGGAAAATTAAATAGCTTAGCCCATTCTATAAACTTTACTGTTGAGTTTGAAGAAAATAACTCATTGCCTTTTCTAGATGTTTTAATTATTAAGGGTAATAATGAATTCAAATTTAAAATTTACAGAAAACCTACAAATAACTGTTCCTATGTCCACTATTATTCTTCGCATCAAGATAGGGTCAAACTGTCTGTTTTCTCATCAATGTTTTTGAGAGCTTTACGAATTTGTAGTCCTGAGTTCATAGATGAGGAAATATCCAAAATTTATGAAATAGGTAATGATTTAAAATACCCAAGAAATGTAATTGATAAATCTTTTAAATCTTTATATATATATATATATATATATATATATATATATATATATATATATATATATATATATATATATATATATATATATAATATATATATATATATATATATATATGTATATATACATTATATATATATACATGTATATATATATATATATATATATATATATATATATATATATTATATATATAAATATATTATATATATACATATATATATTATATATATATTCTTTCTTCTTTCAACACACCGGCCGTATCCCACCGAGGCGGGGTGGCCCAAAAGGAAAAACGAAAGTTTCTCCTTTTACATTTAGTATTATATACAGGAGAAGAGGTTACTAGTCCCTTGCTCCTCGCATTTTAGTCGCCTCTTACAACACGCATGATTTACGGAGGAAGAATTCTGTTCCACTTCCCCATGGAGATAAGAGGAAATAAACAAGAATAAGAAACAGAAGAAAACACAGAGGGGTGTGTATATA
>NC_091345.1:24637264-24774764 GCF_038502225.1 Cherax quadricarinatus
TGTGGTAGTGTTGATACTGTGGTAGTGTTGATACTGTGGCAGTGTTGATACTGTGGCAGTGCTGATACTGTGGCAGTGTTGATACTGTGGCAGTGTTGATATTGTGGGAGTGCTGATACTGTGGCAGTGTTGATACTGTGGTAGTGTTGATACTGTGGTAGTGTTGATACTGTGGCAGTGTTGATACTGTGGCAGTGTTGATACTGTGGCAGTGTTGATACTGTGGTAGTGTTGATACAGTGGTAGTGTTGATACTGTGGTAGTGTTGATACTGTGGCAGTGTTGATATTGTGGGAGTGCTGATACTGTGGTAGTGTTGATACTGTGGTAGTGTTGATACTGTGGCAGTGTTGATATTGTGGCAGTGTTGATACAGTGGTAGTGTTGATACTGTGGCAGTGTTGATACTGTGGTAGTGTTGATACTGTGGTAGTGTTGATACTGTGGTAGTGTTGATACTGTGGCAGTGTTGATATTGTGGCAGTGTTGATACAGTGGTAGTGTTGATACTGTGGCAGTGTTGATACTGTGGTAGTGTTGATACTGTGGTAGTGTTGATACTGTGGCAGTGTTGATACTGTGGCAGTGTTGATACTGTGGCAGTGTTGATACTGTGGTAGTGTTGATACTGTGGCAGTGTTGATACTGTGGTAGTGTTGATACTGTGGTAGTGTTGATACTGTGGCAGTGTTGATACTGTGGCAGTGCTGATACTGTGGCAGTGCTGATACTGTGGCAGTGTTGATACTGTGGCAGTGTTGATATTGTGGGAGTGCTGATACTGTGGCAGTGTTGATACTGTGGTAGTGTTGATACTGTGGTAGTGTTGATACTGTGGCAGTGTTGATACTGTGGCAGTGTTGAAACTGTGGCAGTGTTGATACTGTGGCAGTGTTGATATTGTGGGAGTGCTGATACTGTGGCAGTGTTGATACTGTGGTAGTGTTGATACTGTGGTAGTGTTGATACTGTGGTAGTGTTGATACTGTGGTAGTGTTGATACTGTGGCAGTGTTGATACTGTGGTAGTGTTGATACTGTGGTAGTGTTGATACTGTGGCAGTGTTGATACTGTGGCAGTGTTGATACTGTGGCACTGTTGATACTGTGGCAGTGTTGATATTGTGGGAGTGCTGATACTGTGGCAGTGTTGATACTGTGGTAGTGTTGATACTGTGGTAGTGTTGATACTGTGGCAGTGTTGATACTGTGGCAGTGTTGATATTGTGGGAGTGCTGATACTGTGGTAGTGTTGATACTGTGGCAGTGTTGATACTGTGGTAGTGTTGATACTGTGGTAGTGTTGATACTGTGGCAGTGTTGATACTGTGGCAGTGTTGATACTGTGGCAGTGTTGATACTGTGGCAGTGTTGATACTGTGGCAGTGTTGATATTGTGGGAGTGCTGATACTGTGGTAGTGTTGATACTGTGGCAGTGTTGATACTGTGGCAGTGTTGATACTGTGGCAGTGTTGATATTGTGGGAGTGCTGATACCGTGGTAGTGTTGATACTGTGGTAGTGTTGATACTGTGGCAGTGTTGATACTGTGGCAGTGTTGATACTGTGGCAGTGTTGATACTGTAGCAGTGCTGATGCTGTGGCAGTGTTGATACTGTGGCAGTGTTGATGCTGCGGAAGTGTTGATCCTGTGGCAGTGTTGATACTGTGGCAGTGTTGATACTGTGGCAGTGTTGATACTGTGGTAGTGTTGATACTGTGGCAGTGTTGACACTTTGGCTGTGTTGATATTGTGGCAGTGTTGATACTGTGGCAGTGTTGATACTGTGGCAGTGTTGATGCTGTGGCAGTGTTGATACTGTAATAGTGTTGATACTGTGACAGTGTTGATACTGTGGCAGTGTTGATATTGTGGGAGTGTTGATACTGTGGCAGTGTTGATACTGTGGCAGTGTTGATGCTGTGGCAGTGTTGATACTGTGGTAGTGTTGATACTGTGGCAGTGTTGATACTGTGGCAGTGTTGATATTGTGGGAGTGTTGATACTGTGGCAGTGTTGATACTGTGGCAGTGTTGATACTGTGGCAGTGTTGATACTGTGGTAGTGTTGATACTGTTGCAGTGTTGATGCTGTGGCAGTGTTGATATTGTGGCAGTGTTGATACTGTGGCAGTGTTGATATTGTGGCAGTGTTGATACAGTGGTAGTGTTGATACTGTGGCAGTGTTGATACTGTGGTAGTGTTGATACTGTGGTAGTGTTGATACTGTGGCAGTGTTGATACTGTGGCAGTGTTGATACTGTGGCAGTGTTGATACTGTGGCAGTGTTGATACTGTGGCAGTGTTGATACTTTGGTAGTGTTGATACTGTGGCAGTGTTGATACTGTGGCAGTGTTGATGCTGTGGCAGTGTTGATACTGTGGTAGTGTTGATACTGTGGCAGTGTAGATGCTGTGGCAGTGTTGATGCTGTGGCATTGTTGACACTGTGGCAGTGTTGATGCTGTGGCAGTGTTGATACTGTGGTAGTGTTGATACTGTGGCAGTGTTGATGCTGTGGCAGTGTTGATACTGTGGTAGTGTTGATACTGTGGCAGTGTTGATACTGTGGCAGTGTTGATATTGTGGGAGTGTTGATACTGTGGTAGTGTTGATACTGTGGTAGTGTTGATACTGTGGCAGTGTTGATACTGTGGCAGTGTTGAGGCTGTGGCAGTGTTGATGCTGTGGCAGTGTTGATACTGTGGTAGTGTTGATACTGTGGCAGTGTTGATGCTGTGGCAGTGTTGATGCTGTGGCAAAGTTGATACTGTGGCAGTGTTGATGCTGTCGCAGTGTTGATATTGTGGGAGTGTTGATAATGTGGCAGTGTTGATGCTGTGGCAGTGTTGATACTGTGGCAGTGCTGATGCTGTGGCAGTGTTGATACTGTGGCAGTGTTGATGCTGCGGCAGTGTTGATCCTGTGGCAGTGTTGATACTGTGGCACTGTTGATACTGTGGCAGTGTTGATACTATAGCAGTGTTGATGCTGCGGCAGTGTTGATACTGTGGCAGTGTTGATGCTGCGGCAGTGTTGATCCTGTGGCAGTGTTGAAACTGTGGTAGTGTTGATGCTGTGGCAGTGTTAATGCTGTGGCAGTGTTGACACTGCGGCAGTGTTGATACTGTGGCAGTGTTGATATTTAATTAGTGTTGATACTGTGGCAGTGTTGATACTGTGGCAGTGTTGATACTGTGGCACTGTTGATACTCTGGCAGTGTTGATACTGTGGCAGTGTTGATACTATAGCAGTGTTGATGCTGCGGCAGTGTTGATACTGTGACAGCGTTGATACTGTGGTACTGTTGACACTGTGGTAGTGTTGATGCTGTGGCAGCGTTGATACTGTGACAGCGTTGATACTGTGGTAGTGTTGATACTGTGGCAGTGTTGATACTGTGGAAGTGTTGATACTGTGGCAATGTTGATACTGTGGCAGTGTTGATACAGTGACAGTGTTGATACTGTGGCAGTGTTGATACTGTGGTAGTGTTGATACTGTGGCAGTGTTGATACTGTGGCAGTGTTGATACTGTGGCAGTGTTGATACTGTGGTAGTGTTGATACTGTGGTAGTGTTGATGCTGTGGCAGTGTTGACGCTATGGCAGTGTTCATACTGTGGCAGTGTTGATACTGTGGCAGTGTTTATACTGTGGCAGTGTTGATGCTGTGGTAGTGTTGATAGTGTGGCAGTGTTGATGCTGTGGTAGTGTTGATACTGTGGCAGTGTTGATTCTGTCGTAGTGTTGATACTGTGGAAGTGTTGATACTGTGGTAGTCTTTATACTGTGGCAGTGTTGATGCTGTGGCAGTATTGATACTCTGGCAGTGTTGATACTGTGGCAGTGTTGATACTGTGGAAGTGTTGATGCTATTGTAGTGTTGATACTGTGGCACTGTTGATACTGTGATTCTGTTGATACTGTGGAAGTGTTGATACTGTGCCAGTGTTGATACTTTATTAGTGATACTGTGGCAATGTTGATACTGTGGTAGTGTTGATACTGTGGCAGTGTTGATACTGTGGCATCGTTGATACTTTGGTAGTATTTATTCTGTAGCAGTGTTGATACTGTGGTAGTGTTGATGTTATGCTAATGTTGATACCCTGGAAGTGTTGATATTGTGGCAGCGTTGATACTGTGGTAGTGTTGATACTGTGGCAGTGTTGATACAGTGGCAGTGTAGACACTGTGGCAGTGTTGATGCTATGGTAGTGTTGATACTGTGGTAGTGTTGATACTGTGGTAGTGTTGATACTGTGGCAGTGTTGATACATTGTTAGTGTTGATACGGTGGCAATGTTGATACGGTGGTAGTGTTGATACTGTGGTAGTGTTGATACTGTTGCAGTGTTGATACTTTGGTAGTGTTGATACTGTGGTAGTGTTGATATTGTGGCAGTGTTGACACTGTGGTAGTGTTGATACTGTGGTAGTGTTGATACTGTGGCAGTGTTGACACTGTGGTAGTGTTGATACTGTGGCAGTGTTGATACTGTGGCAGTGTTGATACTGTGGCAGTGTTGATACTGTGGCAGTGTTGATACTTTGGTAGTGTTGATACTGTGGTAGTGTTGATACTGTGGCAGTGTTGATACTTTGGTAGTGTTGATACTGTGGTAGTGTTGATACTGTGGCAGTGTTGATACTGTGGTAGTGTTGATGCTATGGTAGTGTTGATACCGTGGCAGTGTTGATACTGTGTTAGTGTTGATACTGTGGCAGTGTTGATGCTGTGGCAGTGTTGATACTGTGGCAGTGTTGATGCTGTGGCAGTGTTGATACTGTGACAGTGTTGATACTGTGGTAGTGTTGATACTGTGGCGGTGTTGATGCTATGATAGTGTTAATGCTGTGTCAGTGTTGATGGTATGGTAGTGTTGATACTGTGGCAGTGTTGATGCTGTGGCAGTGTTGATACTGTGACAGTGTTGATACTGTGGTAGTGTTGATACTGTGGCGGTGTTGATGCTATGATAGTGTTAATGCTGTGTCAGTGTTGATGGTATGGTAGTGTTGATACTGTGGCAGTGTTGATACTGTGGCAGTGTTGATACTGTGGCAGTGTTGACACTTTTTTAGTGTTGATGCTATGATAGTGTTAATGCTGTGTCAGTGTTGATGGTATGGTAGTGTTGATACTGTGACAGTGTTGATACTGTGGCAGTGTTGATACTGTGGTAGTGTTGATACTGTGGTAGCGTTGATACTGTGGCAGTGTTGATATTGTGGCAGTGTTGATACTGTGGCAGCGTTGATACTGTGGCAGTGTTATAATGTGGTAGTGTTAATACTGTGTCAGTGTTGATGGTATGGTAGTGTTGATACTGTGGTAGTGTTGATACTGTGGTAGTGTTGATACTGTGGCAGTGTTGATACTGTGGCAGAGTTGATACTTTGGTAGTGATGATTCTGTGGCAGTGTTGATACTGTGGTAGTGTAGATACTATGGCAGTGTTGATACTGTGGCAGTGCTGATGCTGTGGTAGTGTTGTTACTGTAGCAGTGTTGATACTGTGGTAGTGTTGATACTGTGGCAGTGTTGATACTGTGGCAGTGTTGATACCGTGGTAGTGTTGATACTGTGGTAGTGTTGATGCTGTGGCAGTGTTGATACCGTGGTAGTGTTGATACTGTGGCAGTGTTGATACTGTGGCAGTGTTAATGCTATTGTAGTGTTGATACTGTGGCAGTGTTGATCCTGTGGTAGTGTTGATGGTGTGGTAGTGTTGATATTGTGGCGGTGTTGATGCTATGGTAGTGTTAATACTGTGTCAGTGTTGATGGTATGGTAGTGTTGATACTGTGGCAGTGTTGATATTGTGGTAGTGTTGTCACTGTGGTTGTGTTGATACTGTGGCAGTGTTGATACTGTGGCAGCGTTGATACTTTGGTAGTATTTATTCTGTAGCAGTGTTGATACTGTGGTAGTGTTGATACTGTGGCAGTGTTGATACTGTGGCAGTGCTGATGCTGTGGTAGTGCTGATGCTGTGGTAGTGTTGATACTGTAGCAGTGTCGATTCTACGGTGGTGTTGATATTGTGACAGTGCTGATACTGTGGCAGTGTTGATACTGTGGTAGTGTTGATACTGTGGCAGTGTTGATACTGTGGCAGTGTTAATGCTATGGTAGTGTTGATACTGTGGCAGTGTTGATACTTTGGTAGTGTTGATACTGTGCAGTGTTGACACTGTGGCAGTGTTGATACTGTGGCAGTGTTGATGCTATTGTAGTGTTGATACTGTGGCAGTGTTGATCCTGTGGTAGTGTTGATACTGTGGCAGTGTGGATGCTATTGTAGTGTTGATACTGTGGCAGTGTTGATCCTGTGGTAGTGTTGATAGTGTGGTAGTGTTGATATTGTGGCGGTGTTGATGCTATGGTAGTGTTAATACTGTGTCAGTGTTGATGGTATGGTAGTGTTGATACTGTGGCAGTGTTGATATTGTGGTAGTGTTGTTACGGTGGTAGTGTTGATACTCTGGCAGTGTTGATACTGTGGCAGCGTTGATACTTTGGTAGTATTGATTCTGTAGCAGTGTTGATACTGTGGTAGTGTTGATACTGTGGCAGTGTTGATACTGTGGCAGTGCTGATGCTGTGGTAGTGCTGATGCTGTGGTAGTGTTGATACTGTGGTAGTATTGATACTGTGGCAGTGTTGATACTGTAGCAGTGTTGATACTACGGTGGTGTTGATACTGTGGCAGTGTTGATACTGTGGCAGTGTTGATACTGTGGTAGTGTTGATACTGTGGTAGTGTTGATACTGTGGCAGTGTTGATACTGTGGCAGTGTTGATGCTATGGTAGTGTTGATACTGTGGCAGTGTTGATCCAGTGGTAGTGTTGATAGTGTGGTAGTGTTGATACTGTGGCGGTGTTGATGCTATGGTAGTGTTAATACTGTGTCAGTGTTGATGGTATGGTAGTGTTGATACTGTGGCAGTGTTGATACTGTGGCAGTGTTGAAATTGTGGCAGTGTTGATGCTATTGTAGTGTTGATACTGTGGCAGTGTTCATCCTGTGGTAGTGTTGATAGTGTGGTAGTGTTGATATTGTGGCGGTGTTGATGCTATGGTTGTGTTAATACTGTGTCAGTGTTGATGGTATGGTAGTCTTGATGCGGTGGCAGTGTTGATATTGTGGTAGTGTTGTTACTGTGGTAGTGTTGATACTGTGGCAGTGTTGATACTGTGGTACTGTCGATACTGTGGTAGTGTTGATACTTTGGCAGTGTTGATACTGTGGCAGTGTTGATACTGTGGCAGTGTTGATGCTGTGGCAGTGTTGATACTGTGGCAGTGTTGATACTGTGGTAGTGTTGATACTGTGCAGTGTTGACACTGTGGCAGTGTTGATACTGTGGCAGTGTTGATGCTATTGTAGTGTTGATACTGTGGCAGTGTTGATCCTGTGGTAGTGTTGATAGTATGGTAGTGTTAATACTGTGTCAGTGTTGATGGTATGGTAGTGTTGATATTGTGGTAGTGTTGATATTGTGGTAGTGTTGTTACGGTGGTAGTCTTGATACTCTGCAAGTGTTGATACTGTGGTAGTGTTGATACTGTGGCAGCGTTGATACTTTGGTAGTATTGATTCTGTAGCAGTGTTGATACTGTGGTAGTGTTGATACTGTGGCAGTGTTGATACTGTGGCAGTGCTGATGCTGTGGCAGTGCTGATGCTGTGGTAGTGCTGATGCTGTGGTAGTGTTGATACTGTGGCAGTGTTGATACTGTAGCAGTGTTGATACTACGGTGGTGTTGATACTGTGACAGTGTTGATACTGTGGCAGTGTTGATACTGTGGTAGTGTTCATACTGTAGCAGTGTTGATACTACGGCGGTGTTGATACTGTGACAGTGCTGATACTGTGGCAGTGTTGATACTGTGGCAGTATTGATACTGTGGCAGTGTTGATACTGTGACAGTGTTGATACTGTGACAGTGCTGATACTGTGGTAGTGTTGATACTGTGGCAGTATTGATACTGTGGCAGTGTTGATACTGTGGCAGTATTGATACTGTGGCAGTATTGATACTGTGGCAGTATTGATACTGTGGCAGTATTGATACTGTGGCAGTGTTGATACTGTGACAGTGCTGATACTGTGGTAGTGTTGATACTGTGGCAGTATTGATACTGTGGCAGTGTTGATACTGTGGCAGTATTCAAACTGTGGCAGTATTGATACTGTGGCAGTATTGATACTGTGGCAGTATTGATACTGTGGCAGTGTTGATACTGTGACAGTGCTGATACTGTGGTAGTGTTGATACTGTGGCAGTATTGATACTGTGGCAGTGTTGATACTGTGGCAGTGTTGATGCTATTGTAGTGTTGATACTGTGGCAGTGTTGATCCTGTGGTAGTGTTGATAGTGTGGCAGTGTTGATCCTGTGGTAGTGTTGATAGTGTGGCAGTGTTGATATTGTGGCGGTGTTGATGCTATGGTAGTGTTGATACTGCGGCAGTGTTGATATTGTGGTAGTGCTGTTACTGTGGAAGTGTTGATACTGTGGCAGTGTTGATACTGTGGCAGCGTTGATACTTTGGTAGTATTGATTCTGTAGCAGTGTTGATTCTGTGGTAGTGTTGATACTGTGGCAGTGTTGATACTGTGGTAGTGTTGATACTGAAGCAGTGTTGATACTACGGTGGTGTTGATACTGTGACAGTGCTGGTACTGTGGCAGTGTTGATACTGGGGTAGTGTTGATACTGTGGTAGTGTTGATACTGTGGCAGTGTTGATACTGTGGTAGTGTTGATACTGTGACAGTGTTGATACTTTGGTAGTGTTGATACTGTTTCAGTGTTGATACTGTGGTACTGTTGATAATGTGATAGTGTTGATACTGTGGTAGTGTTGATACTGTGGTAGTGTTGATACTTTGGTAGTGTTAACACTGTTTCAGTGTTGATACTGTGGTAGTGTTGATACTGTGGTAGTGTTGATACTGTGGTAGTGTTGATACTGTGGTAGTGTTGATACTTTGGTAGTGTTAACACTGTTTCAGTGTTGATACTGTGGTAGTGTTGATACTGTGGTAGTGTTGATACTGTGGTAGTGTTGATTCTGTGGCAGTGTTGATACTGTGGCAGTGTTGATACTGTGGCAGTGTTGATGCTGTGGCAGTGTTGATACTGTGGTAGTGTTGATACTGTGGTAGTGTTGATACTGTGGCAATGTTGATGCTGTGGCAGTGTTGATACTGTGGTAGTGTTGGTACTCTTGTAGTGTTGATACTGTGGCGGTGTTGATACTGTGGCAGTGCTGATACTGTGGTAGTGTTGATACTGTGGCAGTGTTGATACTGTGGCAGTGTTGATACTGTGGTAGTGTTGATACTATGGCAGTGTTGATACTGTGGCAGTGCTGATGCTGTGGTAGTGTTGATACTGTGATAGTGTTGATACTGTGGTAGTGTTGATACTGTGGTAGTGTTGGTGCTGTGGTAGTGTTGATACTGTGGCAGTGTTGATACTTTGGTAGTGTTGATACTGTGGCAGTGTTGATACTGTGGTAGTGTTGATACTGTGGTAGTGTTGATACTGTGGTAGTGTTGATACTGTGGCAGTGTTGATACTGTGGCAGTGTTGATACTGTGGTAGTGTTGATACTGTGGCAGTGTTGATACTGTGGTAGTGTTGATACTGTGGTAGTGTTGATACTGTGGCAGTGTTGATACTGTGGCAGTGTTGATACTGTGGTAGTGTTGATACTGTGGCTGTGTTGATGCTATGATAGTGTTAATACTGTGTCAGTGCTGATGGTATGGTAGTGTTGATACTGTGGTAGTATTGATACTGTAGCAGTGTTGATACTGTGGTAGTGTTGATACTGTGGCAGTGTTTATACTGTGGCAGTGGTGATACTGTGGTAGTGTTGATGCTGTGGTAGTGTTGATGCTGTGGCAGCGTTGATGCTGTGGCAGTGTTGATACTCTGAAAGTGTTGATACTGTGGCAGTGTTGATACTGTGGGAGTGTTAATGCTGTGGTAGTGTTGATGCTGTGGCAGCGTTGATATTGTGGCTGTGTTGATAATGTTGTAGTGTTGATACTGTGGCAGTATTGATACTGTTGCAGTGTTGATAGTTTGGTAGTGTTGATACTGTGGCAGTGTTGATACTGTAGTAGTGTTGATACTGTGGTAGTGTTGATCCTGTGGTAGTGTTGATAGTGTGGTAGTGTTGATACTGTGGCAGTGTTGATACTTTGGTAGTGTTGATTCTCTGTCAGTGTTGATACCGTGGCAGTGTTGATACTGTGGCAGTGTTGATGCTGTGGTAGTGTTGATACTCTGGCATTGTTGATACTGTGATAGTGTTGATAATGTGGTAGTGTTGATACTGTGGCAGTGCTGATATTGTGGCAGAGTTGATACTTTGGTAGTGTTGATACTGTAGCAGTGTTGATACTGTGGCAGTGTTGATACTGTGGCAGTATTGATACTCTGGTAGTGTTGATGGTGTGGTATTGTTGATACTGTGGTAGTGTTGATACTGTGGTAGTGTTGATATTGTCTCAGTGTTGATACTGTGGTCGTGTTCCTACTGTAGCAGTGTTGATACTACGGTTGTGTTTATACTGCGGCCGTGTGGATACCGTGGCAGTGTTGATACTGTGGCAGTGTTGATGCTATGGTAGTGTTGATACTGTGGTATTGTTGATGCTGTGGTAATGTTGATACTGTGGTAGTGTTGATACTTTGGTTGTGTTGATACTGTGGTGGTGTTGATACTGTGGTAGTGTTGATACTGTGGTAGTGTTGATACTGTGGTAGTGTTGATACTGTGGTAGTGTTGATACTGTGGTAGTGTTGATACTGTGGTAGTGTTGATACTGTGGTAGTGTTGATACTGTGGCAGTGTTGATACTGAGGTAGTGTTGATACTGTGGTAGTGTTGATACTGTGGTAGTGTTTATACTGTGGTAGTGTTGATATTGTGGTAGTGTTGATACTTTGGTAGTGTTGATACTGTAGCAGAGTTGATACTGTTGTAGTGTTGATACTATGGCAGTGTTGATACTGTGGCAGTGCTGATGCTGTGGTAGTGTTGATACTGTGATAGTGTTGATACTGTGGTAGTGTTGATACTGTGGTATTGTTGATGCTGTGGTATTGTTGATGCTGTGGTAGTGTTGATACTGTGGTAGTTTTGATACTGTGGTATTGTTGATGCTGTGGTATTGTTGATGCTGTGGTATTGTTGATGCTGTGGTATTGTTGATGCTGTGGTATTGTTGATGCTGTAGTAGTCTTAACGATGCTACAACAATGATGATACTGTAGCAATGTACTACTATGTAATGTACTGCAGAGTACTGTATTACACAGTAATGTGCTGCACAGTACTGTACTACACATTAATGTACTACACAGTAATGTACTACACAGCACTGTAATACAGAGTAATGTGCTGCACAGTACTTTACTACAGAGTAATATACTACATATTGCTGTGTTACACATTAATGTACTACACTGTAATGTACCACGTATTACTATACTACACATTAATGTACTACACAGTAATGTACTACATAGTGCTGTGCTACACAGTAATGTACTGTACAGTACTGTACTACACAGTAATGTACTACACAGTACTGTACTACACAGTATTGTGCTGCACAGTATTGTACTACACATTAATGTACTACACAGTACTGTACTACACAGTAATTTACTACACGTTAATGTAGTACACAGTACTGTACTACACAGTACTGTACTACACATTAATGTACTTCACAGTAATTTACCACACAGTTCTGTACTACACAGTGCTGTACTACACGGTACTGTACTGCACAGTACTGTACTACACAGTAATGTACTACATAGTGTTGTACAACACATTAATGTACTACACAGTACTGTACTACACAGTACTGTACTACACATTAATGTACTACACAGTACTGTACTACACAGTACTGTACTACACATTAATGTACTACACAGTAATTTACCACACCGTTCTGTACTACACAGAACTGTACTACACAGTCCTGTACTACACAGTACTGTACTACACAGCAATGTGCCACACAGTACTGTACTACACAGTACTGTACTACACAGCAATGTGCCACACAGTACTGTACTACACAGTAATGTGCTGCACAGTACAGTACTACACAGTAATGTGCTGCACA
Organism: Cherax quadricarinatus; assembly: GCF_038502225.1. NCBI lineage: Eukaryota > Metazoa > Arthropoda > Malacostraca > Decapoda > Parastacidae > Cherax > Cherax quadricarinatus. The sequence continues at coordinate 24,649,441 of NC_091345.1, forward strand.
GTACTGTACTACACAGTAATGTGCTGCACAGTACTGTACTACACAGTAATGTGCCACACAGTACTGTACTACACAGTAATGTGCCACACAGTACTGTACTACACAGTAATGTGCCACACAGTAATGTACTACACAGTAATGTACTACACAGTAATGTACTACACAGCAATATACTACATAATAATGTACCTCACAGTACTGTACTACACAGTAATGTACTGCACAGTACTGTACTACACAGTAATGTACTGCACAGTACTGTACTACATAGTAATGTACTGCACAGTAATGTACTGCACAGCACTGTAGTACACAGTAATGTACTGCACACTACTGTACTACACAGTACTGTACTACACAGTACTGTATTTCACAGTAATGTACTACACAGTACTGTACTACACAGTAATGTACTGCACAGTACTGTACTACACAGTAATGTACTGCACAGTACTGTACTACACAGTAATGTACTGCACAGTACTGTACTACACAGTAATGTACTACACAGTAATGTACTACACAGTAATGTACTACACAGTACTGTACTACACAGTAATGCACTGCACAGTACTGTACTACACAGTACTGTACTACACAGTACTGTCCTACACAGTACTGTACTACACAGTACTGTACTACACAGTAATGTACTGCACACTACTGTACTACACAGTACTGTACTACACAGTACTGTACTACACAGTAATGTACTACACAGTACTGTAGTACACAGTACAGTACTACACATTAATGTACTACACAGTAATTTACCGCACAGTTCTGTACTACACAGTACTGTACTACACAGTACTGTCCTACACAGTACTGTACTACACAGTAATGTACTACATACTGCTGTACTACACATTAATGTGCTACACAGTACTGTACTACACAGTAATGTACTACATAGTGTTCTACAACACATCAATGTACTACACAGTACTGTACTACGCAGTACTGTACTACACATTAATGTACTACGCAGTAATTTACCACACAGTTCTGTACTACACAGAACTGTACTACACAGTAATGTGCTACACATTAATATACTACATAGTGCTGTACAACACATTAATGTACTAGACATTAATGTACTACTTAGTGCTGTACAACACATTAATGTACTACACATTAATGTACTGTACATTAATGTACTACACAGTAATGTACTGCACAGCAATGTACTACACAGTAATGTGCTACACATTAATGTGCTACACATTAATGTACTACATAGTTCTGTACAACACATTTATGTACTACACATTAATGTACTACATAGTTCTGTACAACACATTAATGTACTACACATTAATGTACTACATAGTTCTGTACAACACATTAATGTACTACACATTAATGTACTACACATTAATGTAGTACACATTAAAGTACTACACATTAATGTACTACACATTAATGTAGTACACATTAATGTACTACACATTAATGTACTACACATTAATGTACTACACATTAATGTACTACACATTAATGTACTACACATTAATGTACTGCACTTTAATGTACTACACATTAATGTGTAGTACATTAATGTACTGCACATTAATGTACTACACATTAATGTACTACACATTAATGTACTGCACATTAATGTACTGCACATTAATGTACTACACATTAATGTACTACACATTAATGTACTACACATTAATGTACTGCACATTAATGTGCAGTACATTAATGTACTGCACATTAATGTACAACACATTAATGTACTACACATTAATGTACTACACATTAATGTACTACACATTAATGTACTGCACATTAATGTACAACACATTAATGTACTACACATTAATGTACTACACATTAATGTACTACACATTAATGTACTGCACATTAATGTACTACACATTAATGTACTACACATTAATGTACTACACATTAATGTACTACAGATTAATGTACTACACATTAATGTACTGCACATTAATGTACTACACATTAATGTACTGCACATTAATGTACTGCACATTTATGTACTACGTAGTGCTGTACAACACATTAATGTACTACACATTAATGTACTACACATTAATGTACTGCACATTAATGTACTGCACATTTATGTACTACACATTAATGTACTACGTAGTGTTGTACAACACAATAATGTACTACACATTAATGTACTGCACATTAATGTACTACACATTAATGTACTACACATTAATGTACTACACATTAATGTACTACACATTAATGTACTGCACATTAATGTACTGCACATTAATGTACTACACATTAATGTACTACACATTAATGTACTACACATTAATGTACTACACATTAATGTACTACACATTAATGTACTACACATTAATGTACTGCACATTAATGTACTACGTAGTGCTGTACAACACATTAATGTACTACACATTAATGTACTACACATTAATGTACTACACATTAATGTACTACACATTAATGTACTGCACATTAGTGTACTACACATTAATGTACTACACATTAATGTACTACACATTAATGTACTACACATTAATGTACTACACATTAATGTACTACACATTAATGTACTGCACATTAATGTACTGCACATTAATGTACTACACATTAATGTACTACACATTAATGTACTACACATTAATGTACTGCACATTAATGTACTGCACATTAATGTACTACACATTAATGTACTACACATTAATGTACTACACATTAATGTACTGCACATTAATGTACTACACATTAATGTACCGCACATTAATGTACTACACATTAATGTACTGCACATTAATGTACTACACATTAATGTACTACACATTAATGTACTACACATTAATGTACTACACATTAATGTACTGCACATTAATGTACTACGTAGTGCTGTACAACACATTAATGTACTACACATTAATGTACTACACATTAATGTACTACACATTAATGTACTGCACATTAATGTACTACGTAGTGCTGTACAACACAGTAATGTACTACACATTAATGTACTACACATTAATGTACTGCACATTAATGTACTACACATTAATGTACTACACATTAATGTACTTCACATTAATGTACTGCACAGTTAAGTACTACGTAGTGCTGTACAACACATTAATGTACTACACATTAATGTACTACACATTAATGTACTACACATTAATGTACTGCACATTAATGTACTGCACATTTATGTACTACGTAGTGCTGTACAACACATTAATGTACTACACATTAATGTACTTCACATTAATGTACTGCACATTTATGTACTACGTAGTGCTGTACAACACATTAATGTACTACACATTAATGTACTACACATTAATGTACTACACATTAATGTACTACACATTAATGTACTGCACATTAATGTACTACACATTAATGTACTACACATTAATGTACTACACATTAATGTACTACACATTAATGTACTACACATTAATGTACTGCACATTAATGTACTGCACATTTATGTACTACGTAGTGCTGTACAACACATTAATGTACTACACATTAATGTACTACACATTAATGTACTACACATTAATGTACTACACATTAATGTACTGCACATTAATGTACTACACATTAATGTACTACACATTAATGTACTACACATTAATGTACTACACATTAATGTACTACACATTAATGTACTGCACATTAATGTACTTCACATTAATGTACTGCACATTTATGTACTACGTAGTGCTGTACAACACATTAATGTACTACACATTAATGTACTACACATTAATGTACTACACATTAATGTACTTCACATTAATGTACTGCACATTTATGTACTACGTAGTGCTGTACAACACATTAATGTACTACACATTAATGTACTACACATTAATGTACTACACATTAATGTACTGCACATTAATGTACTGCACATTTATGTACTACGTAGTGCTGTACAACACATTAATGTACTACACATTAATGTACTACACATTAATGTACTACACATTAATGTACTACACATTAATGTACTGCACATTAATGTACTACGTAGTGCTGTACAACACATTAATGTACTACACATTAATGTACTACACATTAATGTACTACACATTAATGTACTGCACATTAATGTACTGCACATTTATGTACTACGTAGTGCTGTACAACACAGTAATGTACTACACATTAATGTACAACACATTAATGTACTACACATTAATGTACTACACATTAATGTACTACACATTAATGTACTACACATTAATGTACTACACACTAATGTTCTACACATTAATGTACTACACATTAATATACTACACATTAATGTACTACACATTAATGTACTACACATTAACATACTACACATTAATGTACTACACATTAATGTACTACACATTAACATACTACACATTAATGTACTACACATTAATGTACTACACATTAATGTACTGCACATTAATGTACTACACATTAATGTACTGCACATTAATGTACTGCACATCAATGTACTACACATTAATGTACTACACATTAACATACTACACATTAATGTACTACACATTAATGTACTACACATTAATGTACTGCACATTAATGTACTACACATTAATGTACTACACATTAATGTACTACACATTAATGTACTGCACATTAATGTACTGCACATTTATGTACTACGTAGTGCTGTACAACACATTAATGTACTACACATTAATGTACAACACATTAATGTACTACACATTAATGTACAACACATTAATGTACTACACATTAATGTACTACACATTAATGTACTACACATTAATGTACTACACATTAATGTACTACACATTAATGTACTACACATTAATGTACTACACATGAATGTACTACACATTAATGTACAACACATTAATGTACTCCCACGTTGAAAAGTTGTGTTGTGATTACTATTTTGTTTAAGATAGAGGATGACATAAACAATAACACAGAAACATTCTCAAGATCTGTGTGAGAGTGACTGTCGTTGATGACACAGTGGAGCTTCAAGTGGGTGTAAATGACGTCTTCCACTGGCCCTCAGACACCACTGTGATGGTTAATGAGGAGAAGTCTCAGTTGCTCCGCTGTGGAAGAATGAAAGAAATCGTCACTGAAATGGAGTACAGGATGGAGTCATATGTTTCGATACAGCGAGAGTTCCATGTGTTACAAGATGTCGCATAGAATGATCATAACAATGTTGCTATTGGTGACCTAGGAAAATGATAAGCTGGATAACTAGAACTTTCAGGACAAGAGATGTTGTGCCAGTGATGATGCTCTCTAAGTCACTCGTCTTAAGTCACTTATTCTAAGTCACTTATTCCAAGTCACTCGTTCTAAGTCACTTGTTCTAAGTCACTTATTCTAAGTCACTTATTCTAAGTCTCTTGTTCTAAGTCACTTATTCTAAGTCACTTATTCTAAGTCACTTGTTCTAAGTCACTTATTCTAAGTCACTTATTCTATGTCACTCGTTCTAAGTCACTTATTCTAAGTCACTTGTTCTAAGTCACTCGTTCTAAGTCACTTGTTCTAAGTCACTTATTCTAAATCACTTATTCTAAGTCACTTGTTCTAAGTCACTTATTCTAAGTCACTTATTCTATGTCACTCGTTCTAAGTCACTGGCAATACAACAGTATTCCAGCCTTGAGAGAACAAGTTAACAAGGTGAGAGTGCAGAGCTAGAGAACGTACTGAGAATTGTCACTGCTAGTATACACACAGTCAAACATCTGAACCTCTGTGAATGCTTGAAGTTCCTTCAATCGTAACTCTTAAAACAAAAGCCAGAAAAGTACATCACAATTCACACCTTGAAAGTCCTGGAAGGTCTGGCAGACGGTGCAAAACATCTTCTATAAAAATAAGAGGAGCGACGAGTACACAAAGACAGGACTTCATTGAGTGTCAGAGGTCCCCGACTCTTCAACACCCTGCCTTCGTGCATAAGGAGAATTGCCAACAAACTTCTGGTTGTCTTCAAGAGGGGACTTGACAAGTTTCTCAAATCAGTTCGTGACCAGCCGGGCTGTGGTTCCTAGACTGAATGCAGCCAGCAGTAACAGTTTAGTTGATTAGGTGTTGATCCACCAGGCATGGTCTGGGACCAGGCCGAGGGGGAGCTGATCCCCAGTAAACGTTATTAGGTATCCTTCAGGTTATTCTCCGCCTCCCTTTCTTTCTCTTCCTTTTCTTCCTCCTCCTCTTCTTCCTCCTCATCCTTCTCTTCCTCTTCCTCCTCCTCCTCTTCGCTCTTGTCTCCGCTGCGACAAACTGAATAATCTCACTTTTCTTGCTCCATTCATCAAACGTCACAAAGGTGGTGCTGGGTGAGGCGTCTGTAACGATGTCTTGTTATGTTGTGTTTCTCTCTAAGTTTTATCCAGAGTCTTATATGCACCAGCAGTAAGTCTTATTCAGTGACTTATAATGACCACCACCAAGTCTTATCCAGAATCTTATATAGACCACCAATAAGTCTCACCTAGGCTCATATATTAACCATTATTAATAATTTCATCAATTTCCCTCACAACTTACATCAATTTTATTGACATATTTACTAATGCAATTTACAATAAAGACAGAAAATTTTAGACCAGAGCTGGCAACGTTTCAGCCCATCCTGGTTCATAATAAAGTTCAAATTGAACTTTATTATGAACTAGGGTACATCAAAACGTGGCTTATTTAGATTTCTGATCCGTTGGATAGCAATGAATTTTTCCCAGGCAGGTATTGTGTCCCTGGATAGATGGATAAGACGTAAGCAGAACGCCTGGGTATCTTTCATGACTATCAGGATATCTTCACTAGATACCTGGGTATCTAATAAATATACTCGGGTACCTAATAAATATACCCAGGTATGTAATAAATATACCCGGGTATCTAATAAATATACCTGGGCATCTAATAAATATACCCGGGTATCTAATAAAGATACCCATTACCCGTGTGTCTGATTCATCTACTCGTGTGAATAATACTCCACTGGAGTAATAGAAGCCTCGGTGAGAGAGAGAGAGAGAGAAAGAGAGAGTTACACGGAAAGCAGTTTGAGGTAGTGACAGCACATGGTATTGGATGGGAAATTCTCTCCCTTTTCCTGAACTTGCTTCAGTTCCAGTTCTGTCTTGATCTCTAGTTTCCATTCGTTGTTGGCTGGTTTTACTAGTCTCCTCTTCTTTGTTATTGGGGTTAATATTCTTCTTCTTCTTCTTCTTCTTCTTCTTCTTCTTCTTCTTCTTATTATTATTATTATTATTATTATTATTATTATTATTATTATTATTATTATTAATTTTCTTTGTATTCAAACGAGTAAAGCGCTAAACACGTAAAGGGTCACTCAACACTTGATGGGTCGGGGTGGGAGATGAATGTAGATGAATGACTGTTAATGTATATCCCAGAAGATTAACGTGAATGATGAATAATGTGAGTGATGAATGATGATCGCCGTAAATCACTTGAGGTATGATGATAACCGTGAATCATGCGAAGTGTATGATGATAACCATGAATCATACAAGGTGTATAATGATAACCATGAATCATGCGAAGTGTATGATGATAACCGTGAATCATACAAGGTGTATGATAACCGTGAATCATGCGAAGTGTATGATGATAACCGTGAATCATACAAGGTGTATGATGATGATAACCGTGAATCATGCGAAGAGTATGATGATAACCGTGAATCATGCGAAGAGTATGATGATAACCGTGAATCATACAAGGTGTATGATGATAACCTGAATCATACAAGGTGTATGATGATAACCTGAATCATACAAGGTGTATGATGATAACCGTGAATCATGCGAAGAGTATGATGATAACCGTGAATCATACAAGGTGTATGATGATAACCTGAATCATACAAGGTGTATGATGATAACCTGAATCATACAAGGTGTATGATGATAACCTGAATCATACAAGGTGTATGATGATAACCGTGAATCATACAAGGTGTATGATAACCGTGAATCATGCGAAGTGTATGATGATAACCGTGAATCATACAAGGTGTATGATGATAACCGTGAATCATGCGAAGAGTATGATGATAACCGTGAATCATGCGAAGAGTATGATGATAACCGTGAATCATACAAGGTGTATGATGATAACCTGAATCATACAAGGTGTATGATGATAACCTGAATCATACAAGGTGTATGATGATAACCGTGAATCATGCGAAGAGTATGATGATAACCGTGAATCATACAAGGTGTATGATGATAACCTGAATCATACAAGGTGTATGATGATAACCTGAATCATACAAGGTGTATGATGATAACCTGAATCATACAAGGTGTATGATGATAATCTGAATCATACAAGGTGTATAATGATAACCATGAATCATACAAGGTGTATAATGATAACCATGAATCACACAAGGTGTATAATGATAACCATGAATCATACAAGGTGTATAATGATAATCATGAATCATACAAGGTGTATAATGATAATCATGAATCATACAAGGTGTATAATGATAACCATGAATCATACAAGGTGTATAATGATAACATGAATCATACAAGGTGTATAATGATAACCATGAATCATACAAGGTGTATAATGATAACCATGAATCATACAAGGTGTATGATGATAACCATTAATCATACAAGGTGTATAATGATAACCATGAATCATACAAGGTGAATAATGATAATCATGAATCATACAAGGTGTATAATGATAACCATTAATCATACAAGGTGTATGATGATAACCATGAATCATACAAGGTGTATAATGATAACCATGAATCATACAAGGTGTATGATGATAACCATGAATCATACAAGGTGAATAATGATAACCATGAATCATACAAGGTGTGTAATGATAACCATGAATCAAACAAGGTGTATGATGATAACCATGAATCATACAAGGTGTATGATGATAACAATGAATCATACAAGGTGTATGGTGATAACCATGAATCATACAAGGTGTATAATGATAACCATGAATCATACAAGGTGTATGGTGATAACCATGAATCATACAAGGTGTATAATGATAACCATGAATCATACAAGGTGTGTAATGATAACCATGAATCATACAAGGTGTATGATGATAACCATGAATCATACAAGGTGTATAATGATAACCATGAATCATACAAGGTGTATGGTGATAACCATGAATCATACAAGGTGTATAATGATAACCATGAATCATACAAGGTGTGTAATGATAATCATGAATCATACAAGGTGTATGATGATAACCATTAATTATACAAGGTGTATGATGATAACCATGAATTATACAAGGTGTATGATGATAACCTGAATCATACAAGGTGTATGATGATAACCTGAATCATACAAGGTGTATGATGATAACCTGAATCATACAAGGTGTATGATGATAACCTGAATCATACAAGGTGTATGATGATAACCTGAATCATACAAGGTGTATGATGATAACCGTGAATCATGCGAAGAGTATGATGATAACCGTGAATCATACAAGGTGTATGATGATAACCTGAATCATACAAGGTGTATGATGATAACCTGAATCATACAAGGTGTATGATGATAACCTGAATCATACAAGGTGTATGATGATAACCTGAATCATACAAGGTGTATAATGATAACCATGAATCATACAAGGTGTATAATGATAACCATGAATCACACAAGGTGTATAATGATAACCATGAATCATACAAGGTGTATAATGATAATCATGAATCATACAAGGTGTATAATGATAACCATGAATCATACAAGGTGTATAATGATAACCATGAATCATACAAGGTGTATAATGATAACCATGAATCATACAAGGTGAATAATGATAATCATGAATCATACAAGGTGTATGATGATAACCATTAATCATACAAGGTGTATAATGATAACGATGAATCATACAAGGTGTATAATGATAACCATGAATCATACAAGGTGTATGATGATAACCATGAATCATACAAGGTGAATAATGATAACCATGAATCATACAAGGTGTGTAATGATAACCATGAATCAAACAAGGTGTATGATGATAACCATGAATCATACAAGGTGTATGGTGATAACCATGAACCATACAAGGTGTATAATGATAACCATGAGTCATACAAGGTGTATGGTGATAACCATGAATCATACAAGGTGTATAATGATAACCATGAATCATACAAGGTGTATGGTGATAACCATGAATCATACAAGGTGTATAATGATAACCATGAATCATACAAGGTGTGTAATGATAACCATGAATCATACAAGGTGTATGATGATAACCATGAATCATACAAGGTGTATAATGATAACCATGAATCATACAAGATGTATGGTGATAACCATGAATCATACAAGGTGTATAATGATAACCATGAATCATACAAGGTGTGTAATGATAATCATGAATCATACAAGGTGTATGATGATAACCATTAATTATACAAGGTGTATGATGATAACCATGAATTATACAAGGTGTATGATGATAACCTGAATCATACAAGGTGTATGATGATAACCTGAATCATACAAAGTATATAATGATAACCATGAATCATGCAAGGTGTATAATGATAACCATGAATCATACAAGGTGTAAAATGATAACCATGAATCATACAAGGTGTATAATGATAACCATGAATCATACAAGGTGTATGATGATAACCATGAATCATACAAGGTGTATGATGATAACAATGAATCATACAAGGTGTATGATAGTAACCATGAATCATACAAGGTGTATAATGATAACCATGAATCATACAAGGTGTATGATGATAGCCATGAATCATACAAGGTGTATGATGATAACCATGAAACACACAAAGTGTATAATGATAACCATGAATCAAACAAGGTGTATAATGATAACCATGAATCATACAAGGTGTATAATGATAACCATGAATCATACAAGGTGTATGATGATAACCATGAATCATACAAGGTGTATAATGATAATTATGAATCATGCAAGGTGTATAATGATAACCTGAATCATACAAGGTGTATGATGATAACCATGAATCATACAAGGTGTATGATGATAACCATGAATCATACAAGGTGTATAATGATAATCATGAATCATACAAGGTGTATAATGATAACCATGAATCATACAAGGTGTATGATGATAGCCATGAATCATACAAGGTGTATGATGATAACCATGAATCATACAAGGTGTATAATGATAACCATGAATCATACAAGGTGTATAATGATAACCATGAATCATACAAGGTGTATGATGATAACCATGAATCATACAAGGTGTATAATGATAATCATGAATCATGCAAGGTGTATAATGATAACCATGAATCATACAAGGTGTATGATGATAACCATGAATCATACAAGGTGTATGATGATAACCATGAATCATACAAGGTGTATAATGATAACCATGAATCATGCAAGGTGTATGATGATAACGGTGAATCATACAAGGTGTATGACGATAACCGTGAATCATGCGAAGTGTATGATGATAACCGTGAATCATACAAGGTGTATGATGAAAACCTGAATCATACAAGGTGTATGATGATAGCCTGAATCAAACAGGGTGTATGATGATAACCTGAATCATACAAGGTGTATGATGATAACCTGAATCATACAAGGTGTATAATGATAACCATGAATCATACAAGGTGTATAATGATAATCATGAATCATACAAGGTGTATGATGATAACCATGAATCATACAAGGTGTATAATGATAACCATGAATCATACAAGGTGTATAATGATAACCATGAATCATACAAGGTGTATAATGATAACCATGAATCATACAAGGTGTATGATGATAACCATGAATCATACAAGGTGTATGATGATAACCATGAATCATACAAGGTGTATGATGATAACCATGAATTATACAAGGTGTATGATGATAACCTGAATCATACAAGGTGTATGATGATATCCTGAATCATACAAGGTATATAATGATAATCATGAATCATACAAGGTGTATAATGATAACCATGAATCATACAAGGTGTAAAATGATAACCATGAATCATACAAGGTGTATAATGATAATCATGAATTATACAAGGTGTATGATGATAACCATGAATCATACAAGGTGTATAATGATAACCATGAATCATACAAGGTGTATAATGATAACCATGAATCATACAAGGTGTATAATGATAACCATGAATCATACAAGGTGTATGATGATAACCATGAATCATACAAGGTGTATGATGATAACCATGAATCATACAAGGTGTATGATGATAACCATGAATTATACAAGGTGTATGATGATAACCTGAATCATACAAGGTGTATGATGATAACATGAATCATACAAGGTGTTTAATGATAACCATGAATCATACAAGGTGTATAATGATAACCATGAATCATACAAGGTGTAAAATGATAACCATGAATCATACAAGGTGTATAATGATAACCATGAATCATACAAAGTGTATGATGATAACCATGAATCATACAAGGTGTATGATGATAACAATGAATCATACAAGGTGTATGATAGTAACCATGAATCAAACAAGGTGTATAATGATAACCATGAATCATACAAGGTGTATGATGATAACCATGAATCATACAAGGTGTATGATGATAACCATTAATCATACAAGGTGTATGATGATAACGATGAATCATACAAGGTGTATAATGATAACCATGAATCATACAAGGTGTATGATGATAACCATGAATCATACAAGGTGAATAATGATAACCATGAATCATACAAGGTGTGTAATGATAACCATGAATCAAACAAGGTGTATGATGATAACCATGAATCATACAAGGTGTATGGTGATAACCATGAACCATACAAGGTGTATAATGATAACCATGAGTCATACAAGGTGTATGGTGATAACCATGAATCATACAAGGTGTATAATGATAACCATGAATCATACAAGGTGTATGGTGATAACCATGAATCATACAAGGTGTATAATGATAACCATGAATCATACAAGGTGTGTAATGATAACCATGAATCATACAAGGTGTATGATGATAACCATGAATCATACAAGGTGTATAATGATAACCATGAATCATACAAGATGTATGCTGATAACCATGAATCATACAAGGTGTATAATGATAACCATGAATCATACAAGGTGTGTAATGATAATCATGAATCATACAAGGTGTATGATGATAACCATTAATTATACAAGGTGTATGATGATAACCATGAATTATACAAGGTGTATGATGATAACCTGAATCATACAAGGTGTATGATGATAACCTGAATCATACAAAGTATATAATGATAACCATGAATCATGCAAGGTGTATAATGATAACCATGAATCATACAAGGTGTAAAATGATAACCATGAATCATACAAGGTGTATAATGATAACCATGAATCATACAAGGTGTATGATGATAACCATGAATCATACAAGGTGTATGATGATAACAATGAATCATACAAGGTGTATGATAGTAACCATGAATCATACAAGGTGTATAATGATAACCATGAATCATACAAGGTGTATGATGATAGCTATGAATCATACAAGGTGTATGATGATAACCATGAAACACACAAAGTGTATAATGATAACAATGAATCAAACAAGGTGTATAATGATAACCATGAATCATACAAGGTGTATAATGATAACCATGAATCATACAAGGTGTATGATGATAACCATGAATCATACAAGGTGTATAATGATAACCATGAATCATGCAAGATGTATAATGATAACCTGAATCATACAAGGTGTATGATGATAACCATGAATCATACAAGGTGTATGATGATAACCATGAATCATACAAGGTGTATAATGATAATCATGAATCATACAAGGTGTATAATGATAACCATGAATCATACAAGGTGTATGATGATAGCCATGAATCATACAAGGTGTATGATGATAACCATGAATCATACAAGGTGTATAATGATAACCATGAATCATACAAGGTGTATAATGATAACCATGAATCATACAAGGTGTATGATGATAACCATGAATCATACAAGGTGTATAATGATAATCATGAATCATGCAAGGTGTATAATGATAACCATGAATCATACAAGGTGTATGATGATAACCATGAATCATACAAGGTGTATGATGATAACCATGAATCATACAAGGTGTATAATGATAACCATGAATCATGCAAGGTGTATGATGATAACGGTGAATCATACAAGGTGTATGACGATAACCGTGAATCATGCGAAGTGTATGATGATAACCGTGAATCATACAAGGTGTATGATGAAAACCTGAATCATACAAGGTGTATGATGATAGCCTGAATCAAACAGGGTGTATGATGATAACCTGAATCATACAAGGTGTATGATGATAACCTGAATCATACAAGGTGTATAATGATAACCATGAATCATACAAGGTGTATAATGATAATCATGAATCATACAAGGTGTATGATGATAACCATGAATCATACAAGGTGTATAATGATAACCATGAATCATACAAGGTGTATAATGATAACCATGAATCATACAAGGTGTATAATGATAACCATGAATCATACAAGGTGTATGATGATAACCATGAATCATACAAGGTGTATGATGATAACCATGAATCATACAAGGTGTATGATGATAACCATGAATTATACAAGGTGTATGATGATAACCTGAATCATACAAGGTGTATGATGATAACCTGAATCATACAAGGTATATAATGATAATCATGAATCATACAAGGTGTATAATGATAACCATGAATCATACAAGGTGTAAAATGATAACCATGAATCATACAATGTGTATAATGATAATCATGAATTATACAAGGTGTATGATGATAACCATGAATCATACAAGGTGTATAATGATAACCATGAATCATACAAGGTGTATAATGATAACCATGAATCATACAAGGTGTATAATGATAACCATGAATCATACAAGGTGTATCATGATAACCATGAATCATACAAGGTGTATGATGATAACCATGAATCATACAAGGTGTATGATGATAACCATGAATTATACAAGGTGTATGATGATAACCTGAATCATACAAGGTGTATGATGATAACATGAATCATACAAGGTGTTTAATGATAACCATGAATCATACAAGGTGTATAATGATAACCATGAATCATACAAGGTGTAAAATGATAACCATGAATCATACAAGGTGTATAATGATAACCATGAATCATACAAAGTGTATGATGATAACCATGAATCATACAAGGTGTATGATGATAACAATGAATCATACAAGGTGTATGATAGTAACCATGAATCAAACAAGGTGTATAATGATAACCATGAATCATACAAGGTGTATGATGATAACCATGAATCATACAAGGTGTATGATGATAACCATGAATCATACAAGGTGTATGATAGTAACCATGAATCATACAAGGTGTATAATGATAACCATGAATCATACAAGGTGTATGATGATAGCCATGAATCATACAAGGTGTATGATGATAACCATGAATCATACAAGGTGTAAAATGATAACGATGAATCATACAAGGTGTATAATGATAACCATGAATCATAGAAGGTGTATGATGATAACCATGAATCATACAAGGTGTATGATGATAACCATGAATCATACAAGGTGCATAATGATAACCATGAATCATACAAGGTGTATGATGATAACAATGAATCATACAAGGTGTATGATAGTAACCATGAAGCACACAAGGTGTATAATGATAACCATGAATCATACAAGGTGTATGATGATAACCATGAATCATACAAGGTGTATGATGATAACCATGAATCATACAAGGTGTATGACAGTAACCATGAATCATACAAGGTGTATAATGATAACCATGAATCATAGAAGGTGTATGAAGATAACCATGAATCACACAAGGTGTATGATGATAACCATGAATCATACAAGGTGTATAATGATAACCATGAATCATACAAGGTGTATAATGACAACCATGAATCATACAAGGTGTATGATGATAACCATGAATCATACAAGGTGTATGATGATAACCATGAATCATACAAGGTGTATGATGATAACCATGAATCATACAAGGTGTATAATGATAATCATGAATCATACAAGGTGTATAATGATAACCATGAATCATACAAGGTGTATGATGATAGCCATGAATCATACAAGGTGTATGATGATAACCATGAATCATACAAGGTGTATAATGATAACCATGAATCATACAAGGTGTATAATGATAACCATGAATCATACAAGGTGTATGATGATAACCATGAATCATACAAGGTGTATAATGATAATCATGAATCATGCAAGGTGTATAATGATAACCATGAATCATACAAGGTGTATGATGATAACCATGAGTCATACAAGGTGTATGATGAAAACCATGAATCATACAAGGTGTATAATGATAACCATGAATCATGCAAGGTGTATGATGATAACGGTGAATCATACAAGGTGTATGACGATAACCGTGAATCATGCGAAGTGTATGATGATAACCGTGAATCATACAAGGTGTATGATGAAAACCTGAATCATACAAGGTGTATGATGATAGCCTGAATCAAACAGGGTGTATGACGATAACCTGAATCATACAAGGTGTATGATGATAACCTGAATCATACAAGGTGTATAATGATAACCATGAATCATACAAGGTGTATAATGATAATCATGAATCATACAAGGTGTATGATGATAACCATGAATCATACAAGGTGTATAATGATAACCATGAATCATACAAGGTGTATAATGATAACCATGAATCATACAAGGTGTATAATGATAACCATGAATCATACAAGGTGTATGATGATAACCATGAATCATACAAGGTGTATGATGATAACCATGAATCATACAAGGTGTATGATGATAACCATGAATTATACAAGGTGTATGATGATAACCTGAATCATACAAGGTGTATGATGATAACCTGAATCATACAAGGTATATAATGATAATCATGAATCATACAAGGTGTATAATGATAACCATGAATCATACAAGGTGTAAAATGATAACCATGAATCATACAAGGTGTATAATGATAATCATGAATTATACAAGGTGTATGATGATAACCATGAATCATACAAGGTGTATAATGATAACCATGAATCATACAAGGTGTATAATGATAACCATGAATCATACAAGGTGTATAATGATAACCATGAATCATACAAGGTGTATGATGATAACCATGAATCATACAAGGTGTATGATGATAACCATGAATCATACAAGGTGTATGATGATAACCATGAATTATACAAGGTGTATGATGATAACCTGAATCATACAAGGTGTATGATGATAACATGAATCATACAAGGTGTTTAATGATAACCATGAATCATACAAGGTGTATAATGATAACCATGAATCATACAAGGTGTAAAATGATAACCATGAATCATACAAGGTGTATAATGATAACCATGAATCATACAAAGTGTATGATGATAACCATGAATCATACAAGGTGTATGATGATAACAATGAATCATACAAGGTGTATGATAGTAACCATGAATCAAACAAGGTGTATAATGATAACCATGAATCATACAAGGTGTATGATGATAACCATGAATCATACAAGGTGTATGATGATAACCATGAATCATACAAGGTGTATGATAGTAACCATGAATCATACAAGGTGTATAATGATAACCATGAATCATACAAGGTGTATGATGATAGCCATGAATCATACAAGGTGTATGATGATAACCATGAATCATACAAGGTGTAAAATGATAACGATGAATCATACAAGGTGTATAATGATAACCATGAATCATAGAAGGTGTATGATGATAACCATGAATCATACAAGGTGTATGATGATAACCATGAATCATACAAGGTGCATAATGATAACCATGAATCATACAAGGTGTATGATGATAACAATGAATCATACAAGGTGTATGATAGTAACCATGAAGCACACAAGGTGTATAATGATAACCATGAATCATACAAGGTGTATGATGATAACCATGAATCATACAAGGTGTATGATGATAACCATGAATCATACAAGGTGTATGATAGTAACCATGAATCATACAAGGTGTATAATGATAACCATGAATCATAGAAGGTGTATGAAGATAACCATGAATCACACAAGGTGTATGATGATAACCATGAATCATACAAGGTGTATAATGATAACCATGAATCATACAAGGTGTATAATGACAACCATGAATCATACAAGGTGTATGATGATAACCATGAATCATACAAGGTGTATGATGATAACCATGAATCATACAAGGTGTATGATGATAACCATGAATCATACAAGGTGTATGATGATAACCATGAATCATACAAGGTGTATGATGATAACCATGAATCATACATGGTGTATGATGATAACCATGAATCATACAAGGTGTATGATGATAACCATGAATCATACAAGGTGTATGATGATAACCATGAATCATACAAGGTGTATGATGATAACCATGAATCATACAATGTGTATGATGATAACCATGAATTATACAAGGTGTATGATGATAACCATGAATCATACAAGGTGTATGATGATAACCATGAATCATACAAGGTGTACGATGATAACCATGAATCATACAAGGTGTATGATGATAACCATGAATCATACAAGGTGTATAATGATAATCATGAATCATACAAGGTGTATAATGATAACCATGAATCATACTAGGTGTATAATGATAACCATGAATCATACAAGGTGTATGATGATAACCATGAATCATACAAGGTGTATAATGATAACCATGAATCATACAAGGTGTATGATGATAACCATGAATCATACAAGGTGTATAATGATAACCATGAATCATACAAGGTGTATGATAGTAACCATGAATGATACAATGTGTATGATGATAACCATGAATCATACAAGGTGTATAATGATAACCATGAATCATACAAGGTGTATGATAGTAACCACGAATCATACAAGGTGTATAATGATAACCATGAATCATACAAGGTGTATCATGATAACCATGAATCATACAAGGTGTATAATGATAACCATGAATCATACAAGGTGTATAATGATAACCATATATCATACAAGGTGTATGATGATAACCATGAATCATACAAGGTATATGATGATAAACATGAATCATACAAGGTGTATGTTGATAACCATGAATCATACAAGGTGTATGATGATAGCCATGAATCATACAAGGTGTATGATAGTAACCATGAATCATACAAGGTGTATGATGATAACCATGAATCATACAAGGTGTATGATGATAACCATGAATCATACAAGGTGTATGATAGTAACCATGAATCATACAAGGTGTATGATGATAACCATGAATCATACAAGGTGTATAATGATAACCATGAATCATACAAGGTGTATAATGATAACCATGAATCATACAAGGTGTATGATAGTAACCATGAATCATACAAGGTGTATGATGATAACCATGAATCATACAAGGTGTATAATGATAACCATGAATCATACAAGGTGTATGATGATAGCCATGAATCATACAAGGTGTTTGATAGTAACCATGAATCATACAAGGTGTATGATGATAACCATGAATCATACAAGGTGTATGATGATAACCAATAATCATACAAGGTGTATGATAGTAACCATGAATCATACAAGGTGTATGATGATAACAATGAATCATACAAGGTGCATGATGATAACCATGAATCATACAAGGTGTATGATGATAACCATGAATCATACAAGGTGTATGATAGTAACCATGAATCATACAAGGTGTATAATGATAACCATGAATCATAGAAGGTGTATGAAGATAACCATGAATCACACAAGGTGTATGATGATAACCATGAATCATACAAGGTGTATAATGATAACCATGAATCATACAAGGTGTATAATGACAACCATGAATCATACAAGGTGTATGATGATAACCATGAATCATACAAGGTGTATGATGATAACCATGAATCATACAAGGTGTATGATGATAACCAAGAATCATACAAGGTGTATGATGATAACCATGAATCATACAAGGTGTATGATGATAACCATGAATCATACATGGTGTATGATGATAACCATGAATCATACAAGGTGAATGATGATAACCATGAATCATACAAGGTGTATGATGATAACCATGAATCATACAAGGTGTATGATGATAACCATGAATCATACAATGTGTATGATGATAACCATGAATTATACAAGGTGTATGATGATAACCATGAATCATACAAGGTGTATGATGATAACCATGAATCATACAAGGTGTACGATGATAACCATGAATCATACAAGGTGTATGATGATAACCATGAATCATACAAGGTGTATAATGATAATCATGAATCATACAAGGTGTATAATGATAACCATGAATCATACTAGGTGTATAATGATAACCATGAATCATACAAGGTGTATGATGATAACCATGAATCATACAAGGTGTATAATGATAACCATGAATCATACAAGGTGTATGATGATAACCATGAATCATACAAGGTGTATAATGATAACCATGAATCATACAAGGTGTATGATAGTAACCATGAATGATACAAGGTGTATGATGATAACCATGAATCATACAAGGTGTATAATGATAACCATGAATCATACAAGGTGTATGATAGTAACCACGAATCATACAAGGTGTATAATGATAACCATGAATCATACAAGGTGTATCATGATAACCATGAATCATACAAGGTGTATAATGATAACCATGAATCATACAAGGTGTATAATGATAACCATATATCATACAAGGTGTATGATGATAACCATGAATCATACAAGGTGTATGATGATAAACATGAATCATACAAGGTGTATGTTGATAACCATGAATCATACAAGGTGTATGATGATAGCCATGAATCATACAAGGTGTATGATAGTAACCATGAATCATACAAGGTGTATGATGATAACCATGAATCATACAAGGTGTATGATGATAACCATGAATCATACAAGGTGTATGATAGTAACCATGAATCATACAAGGTGTATGATGATAACCATGAATCATACAAGGTGTATAATGATAACCATGAATCATACAAGGTGTATAATGATAACCATGAATCATACAAGGTGTATGATAGTAACCATGAATCATACAAGGTGTATGATGATAACCATGAATCATACAAGGTGTATAATGATAACCATGAATCATACAAGGTGTATGATGATAGCCATGAATCATACAAGGTGTTTGATAGTAACCATGAATCATACAAGGTGTATGATGATAACCATGAATCATACAAGGTGTATGATGATAACCAATAATCATACAAGGTGTATGATAGTAACCATGAATCATACAAGGTGTATGATGATAACAATGAATCATACAAGGTGCATGATGATAACCATGAATCATGCAAGGTGTATGATAGTAACCATGAATCATACAAAGTGTATGATGATAACCATGGATCATACAAGGTGTATGATGATAACCATGAATCATACATGGTGTATAATGATAACCATGAATCATACAAGGTGTATGATGATAACCATGAATCATACAAGGTGTATGATGATAACCATGAATCATACAAGGTGTATGATGATAACCATGAATCATACAAGGTGTATAATGATAACCTTGAATCACACAAGGTGTATGATGATAACCATGAATCATACAAGGTATAGTAACCATGAATCGTACAAGGTGTATGATGATAACCATGAATCATACAAGGTGTATGATAGTAACCATGAATCATACAAGGTGTATAATGATAACCATGAATCATACAAGGTGTATAATGATAACCATGAATCATACAAGGTGTATGATAGTAACCATGAATCATACAAGGTGTATAATGATAACCATGAATCATACAATTTGTATAATGATAACCATGAATCATACAAGGTGTATGATAGTAACCATGAATCATACAAGGTGTATGATGATAACCATGAATCATACAAGGTGTATGATAGTAACCATGAATCATACAAGGTGTATAATGATAACCATGAACCATACAAGGTGTATAATGATAACCATGAATCATACAAGGTGTATGATGATAACCATGAATCATAGAAGGTGTATAATGATAACCATGAATCATACAAGGTGTATGATGATAACCATGAATCATACAAGGTGTATGATAGTAACCATGAATCATACAAGGTGTATGATGATAACCATGAATCATACAAGGTGTATGATGATAACCATGAATCATACAAGGTGTATAATGATAATCATGAATCATACAAGGGGTATGATGATAACCATGAATCATACAAGGTGTATGATGATAACCATGAATCATACAAGGTGTATGATGATAACCATGAATCATACAAGGTGTATGATAGTAACCATGAATCATACAAAGTGTATGATGATAACCTTGAATCATACAAGGTGTATGATAGTAACCATGAATCATACAAGGTGTATAATGATAACCATGAATCATACAAGGTGTATTATGATAACAATGAATCATGAAAGGTGTATGATGATAACCATGAATCATACAAGGTGAATAATGATAATCATGAATCATACAAGGTGTAAAATGATAACAATGTATCATACAAGGTGTATGATGATAACCATGAATCATACAAGGTGTATGATGATAACCATGAATCTTACAAGGTGTATAATGATAACCATGAATCATACAAGGTGTATAATGATAACCATGTATCATACAAGGTGTATGATGATAACCATGAATCATACAAGGTGTATGATGATAACCATGAATCATACAAGGTGTATGATAGTAACCATGAATCATACAAGGTGAATGATGATAACTATGAATCATACAAGGTGTATGATGATAACCTGAATCATACAAGGTGTATGATGATAACCTGAATCATACAAGGTATATAATGATAATCATGAATCATACAAGGTGTATAATGATAACCATGAATCATACAAGGTGTAAAATGATAACCATGAATCATACAAGGTGTATAATGATAATCATGAATCATACAAGGTGTATGATGATAACCATGAATCATACAAGGTGTATAATGATAACCATGAATCATACAAGGTGTATAATGATAACCATGAATCATACAAGGTGTATAATGATAACCATGAATCATACAAGGTGTATGATGATAACCATGAATCATACAAGGTGTATGATAACCATGAATCATACAAGGTGTATGATGATAACCATGAATTATACAAGGTGTATGATGATAACCTGAATCATACAAGGTGTATGATGATAACCTGAATCATACAAGGTATATAATGATAACCATGAATCATACAAGGTGTATAATGATAACCATGAATCATACAAGGTGTAAAATGATAACCATGAATCATACAAGGTGTATAATGATAACCATGAATCATACAAGGTGTATGATGATAACCATGAATCATACAAGGTGTATGATGATAACAATGAATCATACAAGGTGTATGATAGTAACCATGAATCAAACAAGGTGTATAATGATAACCATGAATCATACAAGGTGTATGATGATAACCATGAATCATACAAGGTGTATGATGATAACCATGAATCATACAAGGTGTATGATAGTAACCATGAATCATACAAGGTGTATAATGATAACCATGAATCATACAAGGTGTATGATGATAGCCATGAATCATACAAGGTGTATGATGATAACCATGAATCATACAAGGTGTAAAATGATAACGATGAATCATACAAGGTGTATAATGATAACCATGAATCATAGAAGGTGTATGATGATAACCATGAATCATACAAGGTGTATGATGATAACCATGAATCATACAAGGTGTATAATGATAACCATGAATCATGCAAGGTGTATGATGATAACAATGAATCATACAAGGTGTATGATAGTAACCATGAATCATACAAGGTGTATAATGATAACCATGAATCATACAAGGTGTATGATGATAACCATGAATCATACAAGGTGTATGATGATAACCATGAATCATACAAGGTGTATGATAGTAACCATGAATCATACAAGGTGTATAATGATAACCATGAATCATAGAAGGTGTATGATGATAACCATGAATCATACAAGGTGTATGATGATAACCATGAATCATACAAGGTGTATAATGATAACCATGAATCATACAAGGTGTATAATGATAACCATGAATCATACAAGGTGTATGATGATAACCATGAATCATACAAGGTGTATGATGATAACCATGAATCATACAAGGTGTATGATGATAACCATGAATCATACAAGGTGTATAATGATAATCATGAATCATACAAGGTGTATAATGATAACCATGAATCATACTAGGTGTATAATGATAACCATGAATCATACAAGGTGTATGATGATAACCATGAATCATACAAGGTGTATAATGATAACCATGAATCATACAAGGTGTATGATGATAACCATGAATCATACAAGGTGTATAATGATAACCATGAATCATACAAGGTGTATGATAGTAACCATGAATCATACAAGGTGTATGATGATAACCATGAATCATACAAGGTGTATAATGATAACCATGAATCATACAAGGTGTATGATAGTAACCATGAATCATACAAGGTGTATAATGATAACCATGGATCATACAAGGTGTATCATGATAACCATGAATCATACAAGGTGTATAATGATAACCATGAATCATACAAGGTGTATAATGATAACTATATATCATACAAGGTGTATGATGATAACCATGAATCATACAAGGTGTATGATGATAACCATGAATCATACAAGGTGTATGATGATAACCATGAATCATACAAGGTGTATGATGATAGCCATGAATCATACAAGGTGTATGATAGTAACCATGAATCGTACAAGGTGTATGATGATAACCATGAATCATTCAAGGTGTATGATGATAACCATGAATCATACAAGGTGTATGATAGTAACCATGAATCATACAAGGTGTATGATGATAACCATGAATCATACAAGGTGTATAATGATAACCATGAATCATACAAGGTGTATAATGATAACCATGAATCATACAAGGTGTTTGATAGTAACCATGAATCATACAAGGTGTATGATGATAACCATGAATCATACAAGGTGTGTAATGATAACCATGAATCATACAAGGTGTATGATGATAGCCATGAATCATACAAGGTGTATGATAGTAACCATGAATCATACAAGGTGTATGATGATAACCATGAATCATACAAGGTGTATGATGATAACCATTAATCATACAAGGTGTATGATAGTAACCATGAATCATACAAGGTGTATGATGATAACAATGAATCATACAAGGTGTATAATGATAACCATGAATCATGCAAGGTGTATGATAGTAACCATGAATCATACAAAGTGTATGATGATAACCGTGAATCATACAAGGTGTATGATGATAACCATGAATCATACAGGGTGTATGATGATAACCATGAATCATACAAGGTGTATGATGATAACCATGAATCATACAAGGTGTATAATGATAACCATGAATCACACAAGGTGTATGATGATAACCATGAATTATACAAGGTATAGTAACCATGAATCGTACAAGTTGTATGATTATAACCATGAATCATGCAAGGTGTATGATAGTAACCATGAATCATACAAGGTGTATAATGATAACCATGAATCATACAAGGTGTATAATGATAACCATGAATCATACAAGGTGTATGATAGTAACCATGAATCATACAAGGTGTATGATGATAACCATGAATCATACAAGGTGTATGATAGTAACCATGAATCATGCAAGGTGTATAATGATAACCATGAATCATACAATTTGTATAATGATAACCATGAATCATACAAGGTGTATGATAGTAACCATGAATCATACAAGGTGTATGATGATAACCATGAATCATACAAGGTGTATGATAGTAACCATGAATCATACAAGGTGTATAATGATAACCATGAATCATACAAGGTGTATAATGATAACCATGAATCATACAAGGTGTATGATAATAACCATGAATCATAGAAGGTGTATAATGATAACCATGAATCATACAAGGTGTATGATGATAACCATGAATCATACAAGGTGTATGATAGTAACCATGAATCATACAAGGTGTATGATGATAACCATGAATCATACAAGGTGTATGATGATAACCATGAATCATACAAGGTGTATAATGATAATCATGAATCATACAAGGTGTATGATGATAACCATGAATCATACAAGGTGTATGATGATAACCATGAATCATACAAGGTGTATGATGATAACCATGAATCATACAAGGTGTATGATAGTAACCATGAATCATACAAGGTGTATGATGATAACCTTGAATCATACAAGGTGTATGATAGTAACCATGAATCATACAAGGTGTATAATGATAACCATGAATCATACAAGGTGTATTATGATAACAATGAATCATGAAAGGTGTATGATGATAACCATGAATCATACAAGGTGAATAATGATAATCATGAATCATACAATTTGTAAAATGATAACAATGTATCATACAAGGTGTATGATGATAACCATGAATCATACAAGGTGTATGATGATAACCATGAATCTTACAAGGTGTATAATGATAACCATGAATCATACAAGGTGTATAATGATAACCATGTATCATACAAGGTGTATGATGATAACCATGAATCATACAAGGTGTATGATGATAACCATGAATCATACAAGGTGTATAATGATAACCATGAATCATACAAGGTGTATGATAGTAACCATGAATCATACAAGGTGTATAATGATAACCATGAATCATACAAGGTGTATAATGATAACCATGAATCATACAAGGTGTTTGATGATAACCATGAATCATACAAGGTGTATGATGATAACCATGAATCATACAAGGTGTATGATGATAACCATGAATCATACAAGGTGTATGATGATAACCATGAATCATACAAGGTGTATGATGATAACCATGAATCATACAACGTTTATAATGATAACCATGAATCATACAAGGTGTATGATAGTAACCATGAATCATACAAGGTGTATAATGATAACCATGAATCATACAAGGTGTATAATGATAACCATGAATCATACAAGGTGTATGATAGTAACCATGAATCATACAAGGTGTATGATGATAACCATGAATCATACAAGGTGTATGATAGTAACCACGAATCATACAAGGTGTATAATGGTAACCATGAATCATACAAGGTGTATTATGATAACAATGAATCATGAAAGGTGTATGATGATAACCATGAATCATACAAGGTGAATAATGATAATCATGAATCATACAAGGTGTAAAATGATAACAATGTATCATACAAGGTGTATGATGATAACCATGAATCATACAAGGTGTATGATGATAACCATGAATCTTACAAGGTGTATAATGATAACCATGAATCATACAAGGTGTATAATGATAACCATGTATCATACAAGGTGTATGATGATAACCATGAATCATACAAGGTGTATGATGATAACCATGAATCATACAAGGTGTATGATAGTAACCATGAATCATACAAGGTGAATGATGATAACTATGAATCATACAAGGTGTATGATGATAACCTGAATCATACAAGGTGTATGATGATAACCTGAATCATACAAGGTATATAATGATAATCATGAATCATACAAGGTGTATAATGATAACCATGAATCATACAAGGTGTAAAATGATAACCATGAATCATACAAGGTGTATAATGATAATCATGAATCATACAAGGTGTATGATGATAACCATGAATCATACAAGGTGTATAATGATAACCATGAATCATACAAGGTGTATAATGATAACCATGAATCATACAAGGTGTATAATGATAACCATGAATCATACAAGGTGTATGATGATAACCATGAATCATACAAGGTGTATGATAACCATGAATCATACAAGGTGTATGATGATAACCATGAATTATACAAGGTGTATGATGATAACCTGAATCATACAAGGTGTATGATGATAACCTGAATCATACAAGGTATATAATGATAACCATGAATCATACAAGGTGTATAATGATAACCATGAATCATACAAGGTGTAAAATGATAACCATGAATCATACAAGGTGTATAATGATAACCATGAATCATACAAGGTGTATGATGATAACCATGAATCATACAAGGTGTATGATGATAACAATGAATCATACAAGGTGTATGATAGTAACCATGAATCAAACAAGGTGTATAATGATAACCATGAATCATACAAGGTGTATGATGATAACCATGAATCATACAAGGTGTATGATGATAACCATGAATCATACAAGGTGTATGATAGTAACCATGAATCATACAAGGTGTATAATGATAACCATGAATCATACAAGGTGTATGATGATAGCCATGAATCATACAAGGTGTATGATGATAACCATGAATCATACAAGGTGTAAAATGATAACGATGAATCATACAAGGTGTATAATGATAACCATGAATCATAGAAGGTGTATGATGATAACCATGAATCATACAAGGTGTATGATGATAACCATGAATCATACAAGGTGTATAATGATAACCATGAATCATGCAAGGTGTATGATGATAACAATGAATCATACAAGGTGTATGATAGTAACCATGAATCATACAAGGTGTATAATGATAACCATGAATCATACAAGGTGTATGATGATAACCATGAATCATACAAGGTGTATGATGATAACCATGAATCATACAAGGTGTATGATAGTAACCATGAATCATACAAGGTGTATAATGATAACCATGAATCATAGAAGGTGTATGATGATAACCATGAATCATACAAGGTGTATGATGATAACCATGAATCATACAAGGTGTATAATGATAACCATGAATCATACAAGGTGTATAATGATAACCATGAATCATACAAGGTGTATGATGATAACCATGAATCATACAAGGTGTATGATGATAACCATGAATCATACAAGGTGTATGATGATAACCATGAATCATACAAGGTGTATAATGATAACCATGAATCATACAAGGTGTATAATGATAACCATGAATCATACAAGGTGTATAATGATAACCATGAATCATACAAGGTGTATGATGATAACCATGAATCATACAAGGTGTATAATGATAACCATGAATCATACAAGGTGTATGATGATAACCATGAATCATACAAGGTGTATAATGATAACCATGAATCATACAAGGTGTATGATAGTAACCATGAATCATACAAGGTGTATGATGATAACCATGAATCATACAAGGTGTATAATGATAACCATGAATCATACAAGGTGTATGATAGTAACCATGAATCATACAAGGTGTATAATGATAACCATGGATCATACAAGGTGTATCATGATAACCATGAATCATACAAGGTGTATAATGATAACCATGAATCATACAAGGTGTATAATGATAACTATATATCATACAAGGTGTATGATGATAACCATGAATCATACAAGGTGTATGATGATAACCATGAATCATACAAGGTGTATGATGATAACCATGAATCATACAAGGTGTATGATGATAGCCATGAATCATACAAGGTGTATGATAGTAACCATGAATCGTACAAGGTGTATGATGATAACCATGAATCATTCAAGGTGTATGATGATAACCATGAATCATACAAGGTGTATGATAGTAACCATGAATCATACAAGGTGTATGATGATAACCATGAATCATACAAGGTGTATAATGATAACCATGAATCATACAAGGTGTATAATGATAACCATGAATCATACAAGGTGTTTGATAGTAACCATGAATCATACAAGGTGTATGATGATAACCATGAATCATACAAGGTGTGTAATGATAACCATGAATCATACAAGGTGTATGATGATAGCCATGAATCATACAAGGTGTATGATAGTAACCATGAATCATACAAGGTGTATGATGATAACCATGAATCATACAAGGTGTATGATGATAACCATTAATCATACAAGGTGTATGATAGTAACCATGAATCATACAAGGTGTATGATGATAACAATGAATCATACAAGGTGTATAATGATAACCATGAATCATGCAAGGTGTATGATAGTAACCATGAATCATACAAAGTGTATGATGATAACCGTGAATCATACAAGGTGTATGATGATAACCATGAATCATACAGGGTGTATGATGATAACCATGAATCATACAAGGTGTATGATGATAACCATGAATCATACAAGGTGTATAATGATAACCATGAATCACACAAGGTGTATGATGATAACCATGAATTATACAAGGTATAGTAACCATGAATCGTACAAGTTGTATGATTATAACCATGAATCATGCAAGGTGTATGATAGTAACCATGAATCATACAAGGTGTATAATGATAACCATGAATCATACAAGGTGTATAATGATAACCATGAATCATACAAGGTGTATGATAGTAACCATGAATCATACAAGGTGTATGATGATAACCATGAATCATACAAGGTGTATGATAGTAACCATGAATCATGCAAGGTGTATAATGATAACCATGAATCATACAATTTGTATAATGATAACCATGAATCATACAAGGTGTATGATAGTAACCATGAATCATACAAGGTGTATGATGATAACCATGAATCATACAAGGTGTATGATAGTAACCATGAATCATACAAGGTGTATAATGATAACCATGAATCATACAAGGTGTATAATGATAACCATGAATCATACAAGGTGTATGATAATAACCATGAATCATAGAAGGTGTATAATGATAACCATGAATCATACAAGGTGTATGATGATAACCATGAATCATACAAGGTGTATGATAGTAACCATGAATCATACAAGGTGTATGATGATAACCATGAATCATACAAGGTGTATGATGATAACCATGAATCATACAAGGTGTATAATGATAATCATGAATCATACAAGGTGTATGATGATAACCATGAATCATACAAGGTGTATGATGATAACCATGAATCATACAAGGTGTATGATGATAACCATGAATCATACAAGGTGTATGATAGTAACCATGAATCATACAAGGTGTATGATGATAACCTTGAATCATACAAGGTGTATGATAGTAACCATGAATCATACAAGGTGTATAATGATAACCATGAATCATACAAGGTGTATTATGATAACAATGAATCATGAAAGGTGTATGATGATAACCATGAATCATACAAGGTGAATAATGATAATCATGAATCATACAATTTGTAAAATGATAACAATGTATCATACAAGGTGTATGATGATAACCATGAATCATACAAGGTGTATGATGATAACCATGAATCTTACAAGGTGTATAATGATAACCATGAATCATACAAGGTGTATAATGATAACCATGTATCATACAAGGTGTATGATGATAACCATGAATCATACAAGGTGTATGATGATAACCATGAATCATACAAGGTGTATAATGATAACCATGAATCATACAAGGTGTATGATAGTAACCATGAATCATACAAGGTGTATAATGATAACCATGAATCATACAAGGTGTATAATGATAACCATGAATCATACAAGGTGTTTGATGATAACCATGAATCATACAAGGTGTATGATGATAACCATGAATCATACAAGGTGTATGATGATAACCATGAATCATACAAGGTGTATGATGATAACCATGAATCATACAAGGTGTATGATGATAACCATGAATCATACAACGTTTATAATGATAACCATGAATCATACAAGGTGTATGATAGTAACCATGAATCATACAAGGTGTATAATGATAACCATGAATCATACAAGGTGTATAATGATAACCATGAATCATACAAGGTGTATGATAGTAACCATGAATCATACAAGGTGTATGATGATAACCATGAATCATACAAGGTGTATGATAGTAACCACGAATCATACAAGGTGTATAATGGTAACCATGAATCATATGAGGTGTATAATGATAACCATGAATCATACAAGGTGTATGATAGTAACCATGAATCATACAAGGTGTATGATGATAACCATGTATGCATGTATGATGATAACCATGTATGCAAGGGATGGGGTACATCTCTCTGGGGCAGGGGTGGTAGCACTTGCAGACTCGATTGAGAAGGCCATTGGTGAAATGCCTATGATTTTAAACTGATGGAAGATAGAGGTATGGGTGTGTGTGGGAAACAAGCAGGTTGCAACACTAGGGTTGGAAACAGTAAATGTATAAAAGGCATTCAGCATGAAGTTATAAATAAAGACAATAGAACAGGTCAGCAAACAAAGGGGGACAGCAGAGGGCAGCAAGGGACTAGCTCCCTTAAGGTTTACTATACTAATAGCAGGAGTGTTAGAAATAAGATAGATGAGCTAAGATTAATTGCAAGTGCAGGAAACATAGATATTATTGCTATAACAGAGACCTGGCTCAATCTGAAAGATAGAGAGATGCCCTCTGAATGTCACATACAAGGCTATAAATTATTCCACACTGACAGGGTCAACAGGAAAGGTGGTGGAGTAGCGATGTATGTCAGAGACAATTTAAATTGTTGTGTTAGACAAGATATTAAATTAGAAGCGTCAGCCACTGAATCTGTTTGGTTACAGCTTCTCGAGGGCCGAGAAAAACTAATTTTGGGTGTGATTTACAGGGCCCCAAATCTTGATAGGGAGTGCAGTAAACTTCTATGGGACGAAATTCGCAAGGCATCTACATACGAAAATGTTGTGCTAATGGGAGATTTCAACTATAGACAGATTGACTGGAGCAATTTGACAGGAAATTTAGAGTCGGGTGACTTTCTTGATACGATCCAAGATTGTTTTTTAAAACAGTTTGTGACAGAGCCAACTAGGGGAAATAACCTCCTTGACTTGGTTCTTGCCAGTAGGGAAACACTAATTAATAATCTTGAGGTTAATGATGAACTTGGGGAGAGTGATCACAAATCACTCAGTTTTAATATATCATGGAATTCCCCTAATAATGGCAATCAAGTCTCCGTCCCTGACTTTCGCTTGGCTGATTTCATAGGACTGAAAAATTACTTAGGTGGGCTGAACTGGAATGACCTGACTAAGGGTCAGGTAGGTGGTGATGGTTGCCGATATGATGCTTTCCAGGGCATAGTTCTAGCTGCTCAGTCAAATTATGTTCCAAATAGGGAAATCAGATCAAACAAAAATGATCCTAAATGGATGAACAATAGATTAAAATATCTGATTGGTCAAAAGAGAGGCATATATAGGCAAATCAAAAGAGGAGAGGGGCAATTAAGAAATCGATATATTCAGTTAAAGAGAGAAATAAAAAAGGGAATTAGAAAAGCAAAAAGAGATTATGAGGTTAAAGTTGCAAGAGAATCGAAGACTAACCCAAAAGGATTCTTTCAGGTATACAGAAGTAAGATCAGGGACAAGATAGGCCCACTCAAAAGTTCCTCGGGTCAGCTCACTGACAGTGATAAGGAAATGTGTAGAATTTTTAACACATACTTCCTCTCAGTTTTTACACAGGAGGATACCAGCGATATTCCAGTAATGATAAATTATGTAGAACAGGACGATAATAAACTGTGCACTATTAGGGTCACAAGGGACATGGTCCTTAGGCAAATAGATAAATTAAAACCTAACAAATCCCCAGGCCCTGATGAACTGTATGCAAGGGTTCTAAAGGAATGTAAAGAGGAGCTTAGCACACCTTTGGCTAATCTTTTCAACATATCACTACAAACTGGCATGGTGCCAGATAAGTGGAAAATGGCAAATGTGATACCTATTTTCAAAACAGGTGACAGGTCCTTAGCTTCGAACTATAGACCAATAAGCCTAACCTCCATAGTGGGAAAATTTATGGAATCAATAATTGCCGAGGCAGTTCGTAGCCACCTTGAAAAGCATAAATTAATCAACGAATCTCAGCATGGTTTTACAAAGGGGCATTCCTGCCTTACGAATTTATTAACTTTTTTCACTAAGGTATTTGAGGAGGTAGATCATGGTAATGAATATGATATTGTGTATATGGACTTCAGTAAGGCTTTTGACAGGGTCCCACATCAGAGACTATTGAGGAAAATTAAAGCACATGGAATAGGAGGAGAAATTTTTTCCTGGATAGAGGCATGGTTGACAAATAGGCAGCAGAGAGTTTGCATAAATGGGGAGAAATCAGAGTGGGGTAGCGTCACGAGCGGTGTTCCACAGGGGTCAGTGTTGGGCCCCCTGCTGTTCACAATCTACATAAACGACATAGATGAGGGCATAAAGAGCGACATCGGCAAGTTTGCCGATGACACCAAAATAGGCCGTCGAATTCATTCTGACGAGGACATTCGAGCACTCCAGGAAGATTTGAATAGACTGATGCAGTGGTCGGAGAAGTGGCAGATGCAGTTTAATATAGACAAATGCAAAGTTCTAAATGTTGGACAGGACAATAACCATGCCACATATAAACTAAATAATGTAGATCTTAATATTACGGGTTGCGAAAAAGATTTAGGAGTTCTGGTTAGCAGTAATCTGAAACCAAGACAACAGTGCATAAGTGTTCGCAATAAAGCTAATAGAATCCTTGGCTTCATATCAAGAAGCATAAATAATAGGAGTCCTCAGGTTGTTCTTCAACTCTATACATCCTTGGTTAGGCCTCATTTAGATTATGCTGCACAGTTTTGGTCACCGTATTACAGAATGGATATAAATTC
Organism: Cherax quadricarinatus; assembly: GCF_038502225.1. NCBI lineage: Eukaryota > Metazoa > Arthropoda > Malacostraca > Decapoda > Parastacidae > Cherax > Cherax quadricarinatus. The sequence continues at coordinate 24,684,357 of NC_091345.1, forward strand.
TCTGGAAAATGTACAAAGGAGGATGACAAAGATGATCCCATGTATCAGAAACCTTCCCTATGAGGATAGACTGAGGGCCCTGAAACTGCACTCTCTAGAAAGACGTAGAATTAGGGGGGATATGATTGAGGTGTATAAGTGGAAGACAGGAATAAATAAAGGGGATGTAAATAGTGTGCTGAAAATATCTAGCCTAGACAGGACTCGCAGCAATGGTTTTAAGTTGGAAAAATTCAGATTCAGGAAGGATATAGGAAAGTACTGGTTTGGTAATGGAGTTGTGGATGAGTGGAACAAACTCCCAAGTACCGTTATAGAGGCCAGAACGTTGTGTAGCTTTAAAAATAGGTTGGATAAATACATGAGTAGATGTGGGTGGGTGTGAGTTAGACCTGATAGCTTGTGCTAACAGGTCGGTTGCCGTGTTCCTCCCTTAAGTCAATGTGACCTGACCTGTCTAGGTTGGGTGCATTGGCTTAAGCCGGTAGGAGACTTGGACCTGCCTCGCATGGGCCAGTAGGCCTTCTGCAGTGTTCCTTCGTTCTTATGTTCTTATGTTCTTATACAAGGTGTATGATAGTAACCATGAATCATACAAGGTGTATAATGATAACCATGAATCATACAAGGTGTATGATAGTAGCCATGAATCATACATGGTGTATAATGGTAACCATGAATCATACAAGGTGTATGATAGTAGCCATGAATCATACAAGGTGTATAATGATAACCATGAATCATACAAGGTGTATGATGATAACTATGAATCATACAAGGTGTATGATAGTAACCATGAATCATACAAGGTATATCATGATAACCATGAATCATATGAGGTGATAAAGATAGCCATGAGTCATGCGAGGCAGATATGATTTACCAACAACAAAGGGTCAGTGTTTGAATAATGAATGACAACAATACTGTAGCCCATTTATAATGTATAATGGACATTTACGACAGAGATTAATGGGTCTGAGAGAAAAAAAATGGGTACATTAATATTGCCCAGAATAAAAAATGGGCAATGACAGATAACGTATATATAATGAATGATGAGCAGGGGCGAATAATATGCAATTTTTAATTAATAGATCGTGGTGAATTATGTTCAGGTTTTAATAGTGGTTATTTGTGAATAATGGGCAATTCTTAATTTAGGAAAGTTATGAATCTTAAGTAGCTGCGTCTATTGGGCAATTATGTAAATTGGGCAATTATGTATAGTAAGCAATTATTGAACAGTTAATAGCAAGAAACTATTAATAACTGGAGGAAATTGTGAAAAATAGATTAACGTCAGTAATATGTTGTTAGAAGTACTGGAGTTTGAGAACTTGAAAAAATTGGTAATTAATGTGTTGTTATATACGTGTTTTGATTCGATGGTTAATTAGCAATGTTAGTAAATTGGTAAATTGGCATCAACAAAGTTAGAACCCAAGAAATGTTATCCTTTTAGCAGATTCATCAGTCTTTATATATTTTGAAGCTGAGCAGAAGAGGCTTACTGTGGTTATCTCAGTTTAAATATTATTTCACCAATTATAAGCTACAAGTTGGTGCCTATACCACCTAAGATCAACTCAAGAATTTAACCGGTTAAGATACACCATCGTTTAGGGTTTGAAGCTTATCTGAAGAGGCATTCTCCAGTTAAAACACCGATATTAATTTGTTTAATAAAACTGGGTAACTAAAACATACACAGTGTAAACTGACTGTGAACTTTGTACTGAGCGAAGTCCACTGTCGTTGAAAGTTTCAAACTTATAAGAAGAACCATTCCAAGACGTCAGAGAGAGAAAAAAAAGCTGTTGGACTTTGTGATTATATTTCAATCATTTTTTTGTAGAGGAGAAAAATTCAATAGCTGTGTTTTTTACGCTGTCACCTGAAAATGGTTCTTCTGATAAACTTCAAACTTTCAACTATGATGTACTTTATTCAGTGCAAAGTTCAAAGTCACTTTACAATATGGACGTTTTAATTTCCCAATTTTCTTGAATTAATTTTCGTGCCATAGCTGGAGAATGCCTCTTCAGACAAGTTTCAAACCCTAAACGATCGTGTATCTCACCCAAATAGGTTTCTGAAGTGGTCTTGAGTTGTAGTGGTGTTGCCAGTTTGTTACTTTTAAGTGGCGGGACAGTGTTTGCATTAAGATAACCACAGTAAGCCACGTCTGCACGTCTTCAGTATTTAACAACTGACGCATCCTCTATAAAAGATAATATCTCTTGGGTTTTAACTGTGTTGATACCAACTTGCCTTGTTCACTATTAAAGTAAACAAACTTAGAATTGTTGACTTACCTGCAGTATCAAAGGAATATATCTTCTGGTCGACTTCAAACTTTTAGTACTAATTTATTCACCTCAAAAGGAAGTTCCACCTTGATTTTGGACTACCGAAGTTTTAACTTGCAAGTCTTAATCTACAAAGTCTTAAAAATATAATAATAGACATATTTTAGCTAAAAATGTATGTCAGAAAATACCTCCAACTGCTCCCAAAATTCTAAAATGAAATAATTTAGTCAGTTGCATTTTTTCTTTATTCTCATTACGTTTCTTTTTTTCTATGTTCACTTTCAAATTCCTTCTTTTACACACCTCAACTCTTCTGCCAACTTGTCTTCTGAATCTCTCAAAAGCAGTGAACAATCAGCAAAGAGCAACTGTGACAAGTTTCACTTTATTTTAGTTTAGCAGGATAAGCCTTGACGTTGTGCAGCTGACACTCACACATGTTGTGCAGCTGACACTCACACATGTTGTGTAGCTGGCACTCACACATGTTGTGTAGCTGGCACTCACACATGTTGTGCAGCTGACACTCACACATGTTGTGCAGCTGACACTCACACATGTTGTGCAGCTGACACTCACACATGTTGTGTAGCTGACACTCACACATGTTGTGCAGCTGACACTCACACATGTTGTGCAGCTGACACTCACACATGTTGTGCAGCTGACACTCACACATGTTGTGCAGCTGACACTCACACATGTTGTGTAGCTGGCACTCACACATGTTGTGCAGCTGACACTCACACATGTTGTGCAGCTGGCACTCACACATGTTGTGCAGCTGACACTCACACATGTTGTGCAGCTGGCACTCACACATGTTGTGCAGCTGACACTCACACATGTTGTGCAGCTGGCACTCACACATGTTGTGCAGCTGGCACTCACACATGTTGTGCAGCTGATACTCACACATGTTGTGCAGCTGACACTCACACATGTTGTGCAGCTGGCACTCACACATGTTGTGCAGCTGACACTCACACATGTTGTGCAGCTGGCACTCACACATGTTGTGTAGCTGACACTCACACATGTTGTGCAGCTGACACTCACACATGTTGTGCAGCTGGCACTCACACATGTTGTGTAGCTGACACTCACACATGTTGTGCAGCTGACACTCACACATGTTGTGCAGCTGGCACTCACACATGTTGTGCAGCTGGCACTCACACATGTTGTGCAGCTGACACTCACACATGTTGTGCAGCTGGCACTCACACATGTTGTGCAGCTGGCACTCACACATGTTGTGTAGCTGACACTCACACATGTTGTGCAGCTGGCACTCACACATGTTGTGCAGCTGACACTCACACATGTTGTGCAGCTGACACTCACACATGTTGTGCAGCTGGCACTCACACATGTTGTGCAGCTGGCACTCACACATGTTGTGCAGCTGACACTCACACATGTTGTGCAGCTGGCACTCACACATGTTGTGCAGCTGACACTCACACATGTTGTGCAGCTGGCACTCACACATGTTGTGTAGCTGGCACTCACACATGTTGTGCAGCTGGCACTCACACATGTTGTGCAGCTGGCACTCACACATGTTGTGTAGCTGACACTCACACATGTTGTGTAGCTGGCACTCACACATGTTGTGTAGCTGACACTCACACATGTTGTGTAGCTGGCACTCACACATGTTGTGTAGCTGGCACTCACACATGTTGTGTAGCTGACACTCACACATGTTGTGCAGCTGACACTCACACATGTTGTGCAGCTGACACTCACACATGTTGTGCAGCTGGCACTCACACATGTTGTGCAGCTGACACTCACACATGTTGTGCAGCTGACACTCACACATGTTGTGCAGCTGACACTCACACATGTTGTGCAGCTGACACTCACACATGTTGTGCAGCTGACACTCACACATGTTGTGTAGCTGACACTCACACATGTTGTGTAGCTGACACTCACACATGTTGTGCAGCTGACACTCACACATGTTTAAACTGACTCTTGACTCAGCAGGAGCCAATTTCCCAATTTTAGTGAAGAAATCTGGTGAAAATTAATTACTAAATTGAATTAGCGAATGCTTGATCCGATCGGCTTGAAATCTTCAACCCCGATAACCTGAGAACGATACAACTTATACAGACCATAGCTGACATCAGTGACACACTACTATACAGAAACCCTCTGGTTATGCGGAGCATTTCCCGATACTTGGGCTGATTTTGTCCCCAGGATGCGACCCACACCAGTCGACTAACACCCAGGTACCTACTTACTGCTAGGTGAACAATGACAGCAGGTGTCTTAAGAAAACACATCCTAATGTTTCGACCCGTACCTGGCGTCGAACCACTGACACTCAGTGTGTGAGCTTAACGCACTACCAAAAGAGGTACGAAACACATTGGGCAGCCATAGTAATAGATAATGAACAAATGCAATAAAGCGACAGGAAATAAAAGGAAGAGAGAATAAACTGGGGGAGAATAATGTTAAGGAAAGAAGAAAACACTTAAGTGATGGAGGTGTTGAGAGAAGCTGTTACTTAGATGATGGATGACTCCAGCAGTACGTGGGAGGGAGAACCAGGGTGATGGAGGGTGCACCAGGGTGATGGAGGGTGCGCCAGGGTGATGGAGGGTGCGCCAGGGTGATGGAGGGTGCGCCAGGGTGATGGAGGGTGCGCCAGGGTGATGGAGGGTGCGCCAGGGTGATGGAGGGTGCACCAGGGTGATGGAGGGTGCACCAGGGTGATGGAGGGTGCGCCAGGGTGATGGAGGGTGCGCCAGGGTGATGGAGGGTGCGCCAGGGTGATGGAGGGTGCGCCAGGGTGATGGAGGGAAGACCAGGGTGATGGAGGGTGCGCCAGGGTGATGGAGGGTGCGCCAGGGTGATGGAGGGTGCGCCAGGGTGATGGAGGGTGCGCCAGGGTGATGGAGGGTGCGCCAGGGTGATGGAGGGTGCGCCAGGGTGATGGAGGGTGCGCCAGGGTGATGGAGGGTGCGCCAGGGTGATGGAGGGTGCGCCAGGGTGATGGAGGGTGCGCCAGGGTGATGGAGGGTGCACCAGGGTGATGGAGGGAAGACCAGGGTGATGGAGAGTGCGCCAGGGTGATGGAGGGTGCGCCAGGGTGATGGAGGGTGCGCCAGGGTGATGGAGGGTGCGCCAGGGTGATGGAGGGTGCGCCAGGGTGATGGAGGGTGCGCCAGGGTGATGGAGGGTGCGCCAGGGTGATGGAGGGTGCGCCAGGGTGATGGAGGGTGCGCCAGGGTGATGGAGGGTGCGCCAGGGTGATGGAGGGTGCGCCAGGGTGATGGAGGGTGCGCCAGGGTGATGGAGGGTGCGCCAGGGTGATGGAGGGTGCGCCAGGGTGATGGAGGGTGCGCCAGGGTGATGGAGGGAAGACCAGGGTGATGGAGGGAAGACCAGGGTGATGGAGGGAAGACCAGGGTGATGGAGGTGTTGAGAGAAGCTGTTACTTAGATGATGGATGACTCCAGCAGTACGTGGGAGGGAGAACCAGGGTGATGGAGGGTGCGCCAGGGTGATGGAGGGAAGACCAGGGTGATGGAGGGTGCGCCAGGGTGATGGAGGGTGCGCCAGGGTGATGGAGGTGTTGAGAGAAGCTGTTACTTAGATGATGGATGACTCCAGCAGTACGTGGGAGGGAGAACCAGGGTGATGGAGGGTGCGCCAGGGTGATGGAGAGTGCGCCAGGGTGATACAGGGTGCGCCAGGGTGATGGAGGGAAGACCAGGGTGATGGAGGTGTTGAGAGAAGCTGTTACTTAGATGATGGATGACTCCAGCAGTACGTGGGAGGGAGAACCAGGGTGATGGAGGGTGCGCCAGGGTGATGGAGGGAAGACCAGGGTGATGGAGGTGTTGAGAGAAGCTGTCACTTAGATGATGGATGACTCCAGCAGTACGTGGGAGGGAGAACCAGGGTGATGGAGGGTGCGCCAGGGTGATGGAGGGTACGCAAGGGTGATGGAGGGTGCGCCAGGGTGATGGAGGGTGCGCCAGGGTGATGGAGGGTGCGCCAGGGTGATGGAGGGTGGGCCAGGGTGATGGAGGGTGCGCCAGGGTGATGGAGAGTGGGCCAGGGTGATGGCGGGGGAAGAGGGTGATGGAGTGACAGTGGAAGCCAAATCTGAGCCAAAGCTGTTGTACAGCCACTTCAGGAGAAAAATAACAGTCAAGGACCAGGTAATCAGGCTGAGGATGGAAGAAAGGAATTAAAGAAGGAAGGAAGGAAGGAGGGGAGATCACAGAAAACAATCAAGAGGAGCTCAAAACGAGAGTTAGGAAGGTATTTTCAGTTGAGACGGTAGGGTACACCAACAAGTGCTGAACACACTACACACAACCGAGGAGGAGGTGAAGAGGATGCTAAGTGAACTAGATACCTCGGAGGCGGAGGGACCTGGCAGCATCTCTCCGCCTGTCCTGAAAGAGGGAGCAGAGGCACTACGTGTGCCACTAACAACAATCTTCAACACATCTATCGAAACAGAGCAGCGGTCTGAGGTGTGGGAGACAGCAAATATAGTCCCATTTTTTAAGCAAAGAGACAGAAAGGCAGCACTAACCTATAGACATGTCACTCACATGTATAGTGTGCAAAGTCATGGAGAAGATTATCAGAAGAGTGACAGAGCACCGAAAAGAGAATAAGCTATACACGATAACGAACATGGTTTCAGAGAGGGAAAATCCTGTGTCACAAACCTACTGGAGTTTAACGACAAGATGAAAGAAGTAAGGCAGGAGAGAGAGGGGTGGGTAAATTGCATTTTCTTGGACTGTAAGAAGGTTTTCGACACAGTTCCACACAAGAAATTAGTGCAAAAGCTAGAAGAGCAGGCAGGTATAACAGGAAAGGCGCTGCAATGGACGGGAAGGAAATAACAATGAATGGTAGCAAACGAGGTGTCAGAGTGGGTGCCAGTGATGAGTGGGGGTCCACATGGGTCAGTCCTTGGGCCGGTGCTGTTTATTATATGTAAATGACATGGCGGAAGGGATAGATTCAGAGGTGTCCCTGTTTGCAGACGATGTGAAGCTAATGCAGAGAATTCAAGCAGACGAGGATTAAGTAGGACTGCAAAGGGATTTGGACGGACTGCAAACCTGGTCCAACAAAGGGCTCCAAGAGTTTAATCCCACCAAGTGCAAAGTCATAAAACATGGGAAAGGTCAAAGTAGACAGCAGACGGAGTACATGCTCAGGGGCCAAAGGCTGCAACCTTCACTCAAGGAAAAGCGTCTTGGGGTGAGTATCATACCGAGCACATCTCTTGAGACGCATGTTAACCAAATAACTGCTGCACCATATGGGCGTCTGGCAAACCTAAGAATTGCGTTTCAACACCTAAGTAAGGAGTCATTTAAGACACTGTACACCGTGTACGTCAGGCCCATATTCGAGTTTGCAGAACCAGCATGGAACCCATATTTGGTCAAGCACGTCAAGAAATTAGATAAAGTGCAAAGATTTGCAACAAGACTATTCCCAGAACTAAGGGGTATGTCATATGAGGAGAGGTTAAGGGAAATCAACGACATATAACATACTGAGAGGAATTGACAAAGTGGATAGTGACTTAATGTTACAAAGATGGAACACAGCAACAAGGAGTCACAACTGGAAGCTGATAACTCAGAAAAGTCATAGTGATGCTAGAAAGTATTCAGTCATAGAGTTATTAGTAAGTGGAACAACCTGGAGAGTGATGTAGTAGAGGCAAGATCCATACATAGCTTCAAGAAGAGATACGACAATGGTGTTGGAGCAGGGAGAGAGTGGACCTAGTGGACCTCACAAGTAGTTGAGTAGGAAAAGGTGAATACACACACACACACACACACACACACACACACACACACACACACACACACACACACACACACACAGGACATCACAGATGCCTCAGTATGATCGTTCACGTAGATATCTTATCATATCCTCCTTCAAGACTGAGAGACTGATCACCGTCAAGGCTGAGGGGCTGATCACCTGTCAGTTCTGTGGAACTGATCAGCTGTCAAGTCTGAGGGACTAATCACCTGAAAATGAATTCTCCAATTCTGCCTCCAGCACTGGCATTGTATTCGCCTGCATTCCACTGACGAAACCTGCTGAGCGGGCTAAACGTACTCATCAATAAAGATAACCACACACATGTCTTACATATCAGCTGGATATCGTTAATAATACCAAGTGAGGTGATATCAGGGAGCGTCACCTGCTGTGGCTGCTGTCTCCTCCCCTTCAAGCTTCCTCCAGGCAGGTGTTCTGCTAGACACTTTTCGTTTACACAGCTCAGCTTACACAATTTACAGGGTTAGAGCTCTTATCTTACCTCATCTCATTTTCTAGCATGCACCATGCGCTTCATGTATATTCTGATGTATATTCTCTCCAGTACATCTCACTTGATGTGTATATTTACTGAGAGAAGTGGAACATGTGCAATTGGTGGGGTATATACTGAAATATATCGCAAACCAAACGATACAGGATGCAATATGTGAAGGACAAGGAGGAATAACATCTTGAAGGAGTGAGGAAGAGCCAGTTGTGAGTGTGGGGGAAGTTCGTGAGCAGTGGGTAGAATGAAAGGGGGTAAGGCAGCTGGGATTGATGGGATAAAGATGGAAATGTTAAAAGCAGCTCGGCATACAGTTTTGGAGTGGTTGGTGCTATTATTTAATAAATGTATGGAAGAGGGTAAAGTACCTAGGGATTGGCAGAGAGCATGCATAGTTCCTTTGTATAAAGGCAAAGGGGACAAAAGTGAATGTAAAAATTATAAGGGAATAAGTCTGTTGAATATATCTGGTACAGTGTATGGTAGAGTTATTATTGAAAGAATTAAAAGTAAGACGGAGACTAGGATAGCAAATGAACAAGGAAGCTTTAGGAAGGGTATGGAGTGTGTAGACCAGGTGTTTACAGTGAAACATATAGGTAAACAGTATTTAGATAAAGGTAAAGAGATTTTTGCTGCATTTATGGATTTGGAAAAGGCATATGACAGGGTGGATAGGGGGGCAATGTGGCAGATGTTGGAAATGTATGGAATAGGAGGTAGGTTATTGAAAGCAGCGAAATGTTTTTACGAGGATAGTGAGGCTCAAGTTATAGTATGTAGGAGAGAGGGAGATTATTTCCCAGAATTATTTCCAAGAATGTGTGATGTCACCGTGGTTGTTCAATATATTTATAGATGGGGTTGTAAGAGAAGTGAATGCTCAGGTGTTGACAAGAGGTGTGGGGTTAAAAGATAAAGATTCTCACACAGAGTGGGAGTTGTCACAGTTGCTCTTTGCTGATGACACTGTGCTTTTGGGAGATTCTGAAGAGAAGCTGCAACGGTTGGTGGATGAAGAAAATTGAAAGTGAATATAGAAAAGAGTAAGGCGATGAGGATAAGAAAAAAAATAGATAACGAAAGATTGACTATCAGATTGGAGGGAGAGAGTATGGAGGTGAATGTATTCAGATGTTTAGGAGTGGACGTCAGCAGATGGGTCTATGAAGGATGAGCTGAATCATAGAATTGACGAGGGAAAAAATGTGAGCAATGCTCTGAGGAGTCTGTGGAGACAAAGAACTTTATCCGTGGAAGCAAAGAGGGGAATGTATGAGAGTATAGTTATACCAACACTCTTATATGGGTGTGAGGCATGGGTGGTGAATGTTACAAGGAGAAGGCTGGAGGCAGTGGAAATGTCATGTCTGAAGGCAATGTGTGGTGTGGATATAATGCAGAGAATTCGTAGTTTGGAAATTAGGAGAAGGTGCTGGATTACCAAAGCTATTATCCAGAGGACTGAGGAAGGGTTGTTGAGCTGGTTCGGGCATGTAGAGCAGATGGAACAAAATAAAATGACTTCGAAAGTGTATAAATCTGTAATGGAAGGAATACGGGTTAGAGGTCGGCATAGGAAAGGTTGGAGGGAGGGGGTAAAGGAGGTTTTGTGTGTGAGGGGCTTGGACTTCCAGCGTGTATGCATGAGCGTGTTAGATAGGAGCGAATGGAGACAAATGGTTTTTAGGACTTGACGTGCTGTTGGAGTGTGAGCAAGGTAACATTTATGAAGGGATTCAGGGAAACCGGCAGGCTGGACTTGAGTCCTGGAGATGGGAAGTACAGTGCCTGCACTCTGAAGGAGGGGTGTTAATGTTGCAGTTTTATAACTGTAGTATTAGCGTGCCTCTAGCAAGACAGTGATAGAGTAAATGATGGTGAAAGTTTTTCTTTTTCGGGCCACCCTGCCTTGATGGGAGAAGGCAGATAGATTGATAGATATGTATCCTTAATGTTTCTAGTGTAGTAGAAAGGCTTGATACCAATTAACCAACCATCCAGTCTTAATGACCCTCGTGCAGTAGTTAGGTTTTAAACCTCTCTAACTAACCCACCTACTAACTCCTAGGTGTCAGTTTACTGCTAGATGAACAGGAGCAACAAGGTGATCTGTTGATACGTTTCCCCCTGCCCAGGATGCCACCCACAACAGTCGCCTCGCTCCCAGGTACTTGTTTACTGCTTGGTGTACATGGGCAGCAGGGGTAGGAAATGTTGCCCATACCTCCGTACAATTGTGTCCGCCCGGGAGTCGAACCCAGGTATTGTTGATTGTAGGATGAATGTGCCAGCACTAAGCTTCAGTATGTGTTGAACACTTGTGTCTTTATGATCCTTCTGTGCTTCATGGGAGGTACTGCCCATCTGAAGTGCTACACTTCCCTCCACACAATGGTCACTTCCCACCCTCTATTCTCTCCACTTCCCTCCACACACACTGGTCACTGCCGTCCCTCTACTCTCCCTACTTCCCTCTACACACTGGTCACTGCCGACCCTCTACTCTCCCTACTTCCATACATACACACTGGTTACTTCCCACCCTCTACTCTCCCTACTTCCCTCCACACACTGGTCACTACCGACCCTCTACTCTCCCTACTTCCCTCCACACACTGGTCACTGCCGACCTTCTACTCTCCCTACTTCCCTCCACACACTGGTCACTGCCGACCCTCTACTCTCCCTACTTCCCTCCACACACTGGTCACTGCCGACTCTCTACTCTCCCTACTTCCCTCTACACACTGGTCACTGCCGACCTTCTACTCTCCCTACTTCCCTCCACACACACTTCCCTTACAAAATACCTGCCTGGTATATGAAGCAGAAAATCTGTCTACTACACGAGCATCGTTAAGGCTACATGTCACCAGTCAACAATACTTAAATACCTAAAATGAGGATGTCAATAATCTCTCAGTGTATATACACTGAGAGAAATACACACACCTCCATGAATATACATTTATAAATACAAATCTCTCAGTATTAGAGATTTCGTAGGCTTTAGTTTTCACTTATTTTCATTCACTTTTGTCTGTAACTGTGTCACAGTGGTATAGAAAAGGTCAGAGGAAATCAAGGGATTGAAACGTTAATTAACCATTATTTTAAATTTATTAAATCTTATGCGAAGTTAATTTCATGACTTTTTGTTCACCTTCAGTGAAACGATAGATGAATATATATATATATATATATATATATATATATATATATATATATATATATATATATATATATATATATATATATATATATATATATATATATATATATATATATATATATATATATATATATATATATATATATATATATATATTTATTTATTTATTTATTTTATTTTTATTAACACACTGGCCGATTCCCACCAAGGCAGGGTGGCCCGAAAAAGAAAAACTTTCACCATCATTCACTCCATCACTGTCTTGCCAGAAGGGTGCTTTACACTACAGTTTTTGAACTGCAACATTAACACCCCTCCTTCAGAGTGCAGGCACTGTACTTCCCATCTCCAGGACTCAAGTCCGGCCTGCCGGTTTCCCTGAACCCCTTCATAAATGTTACTTTGCTCACACTCCAACAGCACGTCAAGTATTAAAAACCATTTGTCTCCCTTCACTCCTATCAAACACGCTCACGCATGCCTGCTGGAAGTCCAAGCACCTCGCACACAAAACATCCTTTACCCCCTCCCTCCAACCTTTCCTAGGCCGACCCCTACCCCGCCTTCCTTCCACTGATACACTCTTGAATCACTGTTTCGCTCCATTCTCTCTACATGTCCCAACCACCTCAACAACCCTTCCTCAGGACTCTGGACAACAGTTTTGGTAATCCCGCACCTCCTCCTAACTTCCAAACTACGAATTCTCTGCATTATATTCACACCACACATTGCCCTCAGACATGACATCTCCACTGCCTCCAGCCTTCTCCTCGCTGCAACATTCATCACCCATGCTTCACACCCATATAAGAGCGTTGGTAAAACTATACTCTCATACATTCCCCTCTTTGCCTCCAAGGACAAAGTTCTTTGTCTCCACAGACTCCTAAGTGCACCACTCACCCTTTTCCCCACATCAATTCTATGATTCACCTCATCTTTCATAGACCCATCCGCTGACACGTCCACTCCCAAATATCTGAATACATTCACCTCCTCCATACTCTCTCCCTCCAATCTGATATCCAATCTTTCATCACCTAATCTTTTTGTTATCCTCATAACCTTACTCTTTCCTGTATTCACTTTTAATTTTCTTATTTTGCTCACCCTACCAAATTCATCCACCAATCTCTGCAACTTCTCTTCAGAATCTCCCAAGAGCACAGTGTCTTCAGCAAAAAGCAACTGTGACAACTCCCACTTTAGATTCTTTATCTTTTAACTCCACGCCTCTTGTCAAGAGCCTCGCATTTACTTCTCTTACAACCCCATCTATAAATATATTAAACAAACACGGTGACATCACACATCCTTGTCTAAGGCCTACTTTTACTGGGAAATAATTTCCCTCTTTCCTACATACTCTAACTTGAGCCTCACTATCCTCGTAAAAACTCTTCACTGCTTTCAGTAACCTACCTACTACACCATATATATATATATATATATATATATATATATATATATATATATATATATATATATATATATATATATATATATATATATATATATATATATATATATATATATATATATATATATATATATATATATATATATATATATATATATATATATATATATATATATATATATATATATATATATATATATATATATATATATATATATATATGTACCTAAAAATGGATATGAAATTTAAATCTTTCGTTCATTTCGGGAACAATGTTATGTTCTTTCCACTTCATGTCTGTTTTGTTGGTTAGTTGTTGACCGTTGTTCCAAGGTATTGTGGGTTGGTTATGAATTGTTCCATTCACGTTATTGTGTTCTAGCTGTGCCCTGTTTCATTCATGAAATTGTGGATTAGTTGTGAATTGTTCCAGCCACTTTATTGTGATTTTAGTCATCCCGCTCCGAAACATATCTGGCTAATCAGGTTAACTGATCAATGTGTTTTTTTCCTCGGTACTCAGACTCGGTCCTCAGACCTGACTGACAGTTCAGGCAGGTTAAATTGCACATAAACCAAAACCCGGGTCAATGTTTCGCCCTGTGTATAGAGCTTTATCAAGCCAAGACCTGGTAAAGATATACGCCGAGGTAGACGTAGTTGCATTGAAAGCCTCAAACTCCTCCTCTTATTCCACCTTTTTTCCGACATTGGACTGAAGAAACCTTTGTGTGGCTAAACGTTTGCAGAATAAAGATACCTAAATGTTGGCAAAGTGCTTCATTTATCAAGGCAATGCTCCCATAACAGCTCGTCGCTATACTTGTCGCTTAGTAAGAGCAGTAGGTGCCTGGACCAGACATTTTGATCTACAACCTGTTTAGTCTCGGTTCCTGGTTACGAGGAGGAAAAGGAGGGGGAGGCTGAATGCCTGTTGGCATCTGCCAGAGGCTTCCCGTTCAGAGCCAACAGATTACTCCACCATTCCTGTTACAGGTCCCCAGCTGCTCTGTGTAAAATTCCACCACTCTGAAATCATTCGACATACATGTATGTTCTCTAATAAAGGGATAGAAAGAGTACCTTCTAGTCGAACTTAATACCTGTTCACTGAGGGGTGAGTGGGCTGGTTCATCAAGTTTAAAACCTATCTATTACACGAGGGTCATTCAGGCTGCATGTCACCTGTATACCACTAGCTAAGAACACTTGAATGCCTTAAGTATAGATTCTATACTTTAGGTATTTATTCTAAACTGAGAATCATACACACCTCTCGGTATATACATTCTTGGAGAGGCGTATATGTTCATACTTCTTTGTAAGTAAAATCATAAAGCTCATAAAGCCCATATATATATATATATATATATATATATATATATATATATATATATATATATATATATATATATATATATATATATATATATATATATATATATATATATATATATATATATATATATATATATATATATATATGCAAAACAACCACTCTGAAAGAATAGAGAAATTCCAAGCGCTTTCGTGACTACTCTCATAGTTCCTTGATAATGTGAGTAGTCACGAAAGCGCTTGGAATTTCTCTATTCTTTCAGAGTGGTTGTTTTGCATATTTTGAAATCACCTGTTTACTGTGATCTTATTGCATATATATATATATATATATATATATATATATATATATATATATATATATATATATATATATATATATATATATATATATATATATATATATATATTTATATATATGTAACATGTATACAGCACACTTTAATTATTATATATGCATGCACATATATATTGTCAATGTACTTGATATTCCAAGATGTATTGGCTTCTAGTTATTGTGCAGAATCTTATACATCATTATTCACGGGACGATATGAACGACACTGAGACAAGAGTAGAAAGAATAGTAGTCTGTACACCTCGACCTCCAACCGAGGTCCTCTTCAGCGAATCCAACACAGGACTTATATAGTTGGTGGAAATATACCGACAAGTATTCTTCCTGTTTATGTCTGTGTGTGAGATATTACCTCCCACTGAGAAGTATTCATTACATATTGATATGCCAAGGTAAATATTTATGTCTATATAAATTATACTATAAATGTATATGTATGCATTGCGTCTTTATGTGTATCGTTCCCTTTAGGGTTTATATTTATTTTTGTACATCTATGGAGTGAAAACTTTAACTGATCAATGTTGGAGAATTATTTAACGCTGGCTGACCAGCTGACTTCAGAGTTTAATAAATCCGGGAAATTTATATGGTGAGTGAAGTGTCTGAAATGTTCCTCTTCAGAATTTCACTGCTTCTTAGCCTTTCACTGCTCCTCAGACTTTATGTGAATAAACACTGAAAGTGATACATCTCTTTGTGAATAAACACTGAAATATATATATACATATCTCAGTGTATTTATACTCTCTCTCTCTCTCTCTCTCTCTCTCTCTCTCTCTCTCTCTCTCTCTCTCTGAATATACACTCAAAGATATATACCTTTCGGTGTATAAATCCTCCAATGTTTCTAGAATTTTTAAAATATTTCTGTAAGTTGGTTTGGATTTGAGAAGAAATTACCTAGCATGGGCCAGTAGCCATGCTGCAGTGCTCCTCCTCTCTATATGCTCGAAACATCTGCTTATTCTAAGCTCTCTTCTTCTTTTCGTTATTATTATAATTATTATTATTATTATTATTATTATTATTATTATTATTATTATTATTATTATTATTATTATTATTATTATTATTATTATTATTATTATTCCACAAAGAGGGAGAAAAGGAAATTAGAGAATACAGGTGGAGGGAGGTAGCCATGCGTCGAGTCTTAGCTCCTGGCCCCCGCCTCATGTTCAGCCACTCTCTCCTGGCTACCACAGCTTTATCATACCTCTTCTTAAAGCTGTGTCCGGATCATGCCTGCGTACACACGCACACACATGAGTGTAGACATGCTGATGTGTGTGTGTTCTTGTGTATGTGTAAATGCTGATGTATGTGCGTGAGAGTTCGTACACGTGTACGTATGTCTTTGTCAGAACCAAGAATGTGTATGATGATTTTGAGAACAAAAATACAGTTCAGAAATACAATTCAAAAATACAATTCAAAGATACAATTGCAGTTCAAAAATAAAATAAAAAATACAGCTCGTAAATACAATTCAAAAATACAACTAAAAATACAGTAAAAACTAGCTAAAAATTCCAATGAAAACGCAATAAAATACAAATGAAACATAAAACTAAAAAGACACAAATGAAAAAACTCAAAAATACATTAAAAGAAATACAGCTAAAAAAAATTGAAAAAAAGTAAGAAATCCAAAACACAATTCAAAAAATTAATTAAAAAGAGAACATAAAGAAACACAATTCACACAGAGCTCAGATATACAATTCTAAAGCATGAAGCCGGCTAAAACAACGCGGGTTCGATCCCCCGGCTAGTGGCAGTCTTCTTACTGATTAAATACCACTTGTTTGTGCTTACAATATATATATATATATATATATATATATATATATATATATATATATATATATATATATATATATATATATATATATATATATATATATATATATATATATATATATATATATATATATATATATATATATATATTGAGAGAGAGAATGCTGGTACCCGGCAATGAGGTTGATATCCTTGGAGTGAAATTTGACTCCAAACTGGCCATGAAGAACCACGTCGTAAATCTTGCAAACAAAGCGGCCAGGAAGCTTACATCACTTACGTGTATCTCGCATCTGCTTGATAGCAGAGTTTGCACGATTCTGCACAACGCACAATTACGCTCACACCTTGAGTATGCTCCACTTTCTTGGACTGTATGCCCTCCATCCCGGTCTCATCTGTCACTTGGTCCCAGCCTGGACGGATCTATCATTTCAGCAGAGACTTCAACACAGGAGGGGTGTGGGAGGCATTACTGTTATATATAAGACCAATATTGTCAAAGTGCAACCCTTGGCTCCACTCCGAGGACAGAGAAAAGTGACCATCTACACAGCAAGACGGGCAGTGAAAAGTGACTTTCTACACAACAAGACGGGCAGCCAACATGTTCGTTCAACATAACGACATCATCGAAATAAAGTCAGCTGACCAATTGAAATCGCTGGCCCATAAATGGGCCGAACTTCATCCTGCTTCCCATTTGCATTTTTCTTAACAATAAAGAGGTTTCAGAATAAGCTAATGTAGGTCAGAGGTCTCAGTTTGTAAATAAAATTAGGAACCTTTTACCAAACTTTGTAAAAACTCTGTGTAAAAGAGAGAGAGAGAGAGAGAGTGAGAGAGAGAGAGAGAGAGAGAGAGAGAGAGAGAAGAGAAGAAGAAGAAGAGAAGAAGAAGAAGAAGAAAGAAGAAAGAAAGAAAGAAGAGATCAATACCTGTCTGACTCAAGGGCCCAGCACGAGAGTGGCACTCAGTTAGTTGTCTAAACGAGAGAGAGAGAGAGAGAGAGAGAGAGAGAGAGAGAGAGAGAGAGAGAGAGAGAGAGAGAGAGAGATAGTCAAGATAGTCAAGAGAAGGCGGACCTCTTTGCTTAACACTTTGCTACCAAAATGCAAGTTCCTAATCCAGCAAGGGACCCTCCTTGGTTAGCTGCAAGAACTGTGTCAAAACAGTCAGTGGTGACAATAAGGCAGGAGGAGGTGCATTTCCTTCTTAAATCGCTTGACCAAGAAAAGGCTGTGGGCCCAGACAAATTGAGTCCAAGATTGCTGAGATGTGCAGACCAGCTAGCAGCACCACTAACTCGCATCTTTCAGCACTGCCTAGTACAGTGTAAATGGCCCTCTCTATGGAAAGAGGCAAATGTAGTCCCTGTTCACATAAAGAAGAGCAGAGCAGAAATCAGCTGGCGCTTTCGACCGGGTGTGGCACCAGGGCCTCTTAGCAAAACTTCAAGCACTGGGAATTGCAGGCTCTACGCTATGTCTCCTCAGTGATTACCTTCATGGTAGATCTCTAAGTGTAGTTCTCAATGGAACGGAATCAGCAAGACATCCTATTGGGGCAAGTGTTCCACAAGGAAGCGTGCTGGGACCATTGTTATGGAATGTCTACTTCAACGACCTTCTTCATCTCATCCCAGAATCACATGCATATGCAGAAGACTGTACACTGACATTCACTTATCCAAGAAGAAGAAATGCCAGCTGCTCTAAGCTACATCAATCACCAGCTGAGAGCTATATCAGCTTGGGGAAATAGATGGCAAGTAACATTTGCACCTGAGAAAACGCAAATGATGATCGTCTCTAGGCACCATGATGGTAATGCTGGTGCAGTAGTAAGGATGAATGGGAGGGTGTTGGCACCTGGAGAAGAAGTTGATATCCTTGGGGTGAAATTTGACTCCAAACTAAGCATGAAGAACCATGTTGTAAATCTTGCAAACAAGGCAGCCAGGAAGCTTACAGCACTTCGCCGTATCTCGCATCTGCTTGACAGTAGGGGTTGCAAGATTCTGTACGAGGCATGTGAGGGAAAAATTCAACAGATAAGAGTAGCAAGCGAGTATATGGTAACGATAGTTTGATTGCCGGCTGCATGTTAAGGTAGGGTCAATCTAGCTCCCCCAGTCCCCCCCCTTTCTCCCCACCCCGAAAGGTGACGTGTGGGGCTCCGGCCAAACAGTAATCACTCGACTCACAGCTCCCAGCACAACTGTAAGTAAAAGCCTCTGCTCCTATTCTAGTGGACTTATTGGTTGAAAGCTTCACTTTTGACCAATAATAAACTTAGTCCTTTCAGCCTTGATCTCAATGTTAGATGTTTTGATAATCACCACGTCTTTTAGGTATTGTACTTATCATGGAGAGTGATTTCTTAAGCAGTGGATAACCTGTCTCTCTTTCCAGCTTGGAATGACAGAGAGGGTCACCTGCCAACCAACGAGAAGTGTTGAAGGAGAAGGACTCTTGCAAAAGTCCGGAGATGTCACTTTTTTGATCTACCTCCCTGATTAACTGTAGGCGACAGCAGACAACAACCCCTCAACTTTGTAGTGGTGAAGAACCTGCGTTCCTGTCATCTGGACTGACTATTCAAGGCAATAGACTCTGTGAAGATCTAGTCGTTGGGTTGTCACCAACACCTGTGACCCCCCCTCCACCACGTCATCAGTAACAGCTACAGTTTCTACAAGACGGTGTCAACCTCCACCAGACACCCCAGTATAACTGTACATATTAACGTTGAATTCAAATGTCATTTTTTCCTTTCATTTTTCATTTTTCTTTCAAGTTGGATACACCTTCATGTTTCAATGTTTTATCTTTGCATTAATAAATAATAAAGTGTTTATCTTTGTGAATTATTATTTCTTTTTCTATTCATTAATTTTCCTGAGGAGGAGCTCAGCCACGGCTGAGTAAGTCTTCACAAGGCACAAGTACGCTCACACCTTGAGTATGCTCCACTTTCTTGGTTCGCCTGCCCCTCTTCTCATCTGCGACTGCTGGACCCATCCTGGATAGATCTGTCATTTCAGCAGAGCCTTCAACATAGGAGGGATGTGGGTGGCCTTACTGTTATGTACAAGGCCAATATTGTCAAAATACCACACTTGGAACCACTTCGAGGACAGCGTGAAACAAGCTTTTATGCCACAAGACGGGCAGAAAGCAGCAACTTCACTCTGGCTGTACCCTTCTCCAGAACATCACTCCATCTGAGATCATACATACCCAGGATGACTCGAGTATGGAACACATTCGTACAGCATAATGATGTCAACGAGATAAAGTCAGTTGATCAAATGAAAATGCTGGCCCACAGATGGCTCCAACTTCATCCTGTTCCCTACTTGTATGTCTCATAACAATAAAAATGCTTTCAAATGAGTTGATGTAGGTAACAGCTCTTAGCTTGCCAATAAAGTTAGGAATCCTTAACCTGTAAATAGCTTGTCAATAAAGCTAGGGATCCTTAACCTTGTCAAACCCTGTGTAAAAAAAAGAAAAAGAAAAAAGAGAGACAGAGAGAGACAGAGAGAGACAGAGAGAGAGAGAGAGAGAGAGAGAGAGAGAGAAGGGAAGGGTGGGAGGGAGAGATGGAAACAAATGGGCGCTATTAGCTCACAAAATACATGCTGAAGCTCTTAGCTTAACTTGTGTAGGAACTTCAAGTGCACCCAGAGTGAGTGAGAAAGAGAGAGCGAGAGAGAGAGAGAGAGAGAGAGAGAGAGAGAGAGAGAGAGAGAGAGAGAGAGAGAGAGAGATAGATAGATAGATAGATAGAGAGAGAGAGAGAGAGAGAGAGAGAGAGAGAGAGAGAGAGAGAGAGAGAGAGAGAGAGAGAGACAGAGACAGAGAGAGACAGACAGAGACAGAGACAGAGACAGACAGACAGACACAGATTGAGAAAGAAAGACACTGCTACTATTAAGTACAAGGCTTGGAGAAGTTATAAGAGGCATCCCACTATCTGTAACATGAACCTGCACAGGCAAGAATGTTGGTAAATAGAAGTCCAAAGTGGGCCGTCTCTAGATGGGAGGCCGACACTTACAGAAAACTGGCGTCAGGTAGGATGGTCTCCAAAATCCGGTGGTTCTTGGCCAAGGACAGACAAGGATAAACTTATTCCATCTCTTAATTGAGTGGATCGACCTGTCTCTATTTGCAATAAAGAAAAAGGTGACCTCTTTGCTGAATACTCTGCTGCCAAGATGAAAGTCCATGATCTAGTTAAGAAGCCTCATTTTCTAGCCGCAAGAACTGTGTAAAAGTTGTCAGCGGTAGCAATAAGGCGGATTGAAATATATTTCCTCCTCCATGGACCTAGAAAAATCTGTGGATCCAGATAAGGTGAGCCCAAGATTGCTGAGTGGATGTGCAGACCAGCTAGCAGCACCTCTTACTCGCATCTATCAGCCCTGCCTAGAACAGTGTAAATGGCCTTCTCTGTAGAAAGAGTCAAATGTAGTGTCTGAGCACAAAAAAGAAGAGCAGAGCAGAAATCAGCAACTACAGACTAGTGTCACTCCTGTGAATCACTAGCAAGATCCTTGACACAATAATCGCATTGCAAATTTCACCACTTTTCGACTATTACTAGCTTCTTTGTGGCTGTCAATGTGGCTTCAGAAGAGGTCGCGCTGCTGCTGATCTGGTGTTAAGTCTCTCAACTGTCACTAGTCGATGGATGAATTTAAGATTAGCTGTGTAGTAGCACTGGATGTTGCTGATGATGTCGACGGAGATGATACAAGAGACTCTTGGCAAAACTGCGAACACTAGGAGCCGCTGGGTTTGCACTTATGCCTCCTTAGTGATTACATTCAAGGTAGATTTCTAAGAGTAGTTCTCAATGGGACGGAGTCAACAAGATACTCAATCTGTGCCAATGGTCTACTGGGAAGTATGCTTGGGGCCGTTGTTATGGAATGTCTACTTCAATGACCTTCTTCAACTCATTCTAGAATCTCATGAATATTTAGACGACTGTACTCTGACACGTTTGAAAAGAGAAAATGCTAGCTGCTCTAGCTTACATCAATCACCAGCTTACAGCTATATTAGCCTTTGGAAAAGGATTTCAGGTTACTTTTGCTTCTGAGAAAACATAAATGATGATGGTGTCTAGGCACCATGACGGTAACACTAGAACAATGATAAGAATGAATTGGAGAGTGTTGGCACCCGGAGGTGGGATTGATAACCTTGATGTGAAATTTGATTCAGAATTGTCTATGAAGAACCACGTAGTAAATCTGCTCGACAGTAGAGGCTAAAATACTCAACTTTCCTGAATGTCCTTCCCACCCCAACTCATATACAACTTTTTGACGGAATAGAGAACTGAGTAAGACGTATCTCTCATCTAGACTCTCCTTGGATACCTCTGTCATTCCAACAAAGAGGTACCACTCTTGGCTCCACTTCGTAGACAGCGAGAAAACAGCTTCCATATAACAAGACGGGCAGCAAGCAAGAACTACTCCCTGGCTGTATCCTTCTCCAGAACATCACTTCATTTATTCCTAGGATGACTCTAGTCTGGAACTGTTCGTAGAGCATAACGACATCAACGAAATAAGGCCAGTTTACCAAATAAAATCGCTATCCCACATTTGGGTCCAACTTCATCCTACTCTCTTTTGGCATATCTCTTAATACTAAAAATGGCTTTCTAATGAGCTAAGTAACATTCTTAGGTTGTAAAAATAACCCTTAATCTAACCTGTAATAACCTTCGTGTAAATAAAAAGTGAAGAGAGAGAGAGAGAGAGAGAGAGAGCCAGGAAGCTTACAGCACTTCGCCGTATCTCCCATCTGCTTGACAGTAGGGGTTGCAAGATCCTGTACGAGGCACAAGTACGCTCGCACCTTGAGTATGCTCCACTTTCTTGGTTTGTCTCCCCCCCCCTCTCATCTGCGACTGCTTGACAGAGTAGAGAACAGAGCAAGACGTCTCATCTCTCGCCTGGACCCATCCTGGATAGATCTGTCATTTCAGCAGAGCCTTCAACATAGGAGGGATGTGGGTGGCCTTACTGTTATGTACAAGGCCAATATTGTCAAAATACCACACTTGGGTCCACTTCGAGGACAGCGTGAAACAAGCTTTTATGCCACAAGACGGGCAGAAAGCAGCAACTTCACTCTGGCTGTACCCTTCTCCAGAACATCACTCCATCTGAGATCATACATACCCAGGATGACTCGAGTATGGAACACATTCGTACAGCATAATGATGTCAACGAGATAAAGTCAGTTGATCAAATGAAAATGCTGGCCCACAGATGGCTCCAACTTCATCCTGTTTCCTACTTGTATGTCTCATAACAATAAAAATGCTTTCAAATGAGCTGATGTAGGTAACAGCTCTTAGCTTGCCAATAAAGTTAGGAATCCTTAACCTGTAAATAGCTGTCAATAAAGCTAGGGATCCTTAACCTTGTCAAACCCTGTGTAAAAAAAAAAAAAAAAAAAAAAAGAGAGAGAGAGAGAGAGAGAGAGAGAGAGAGAGAGAGAGAGAGAGAGAGAGAGAGAGAGAGAGAGAGAGAGAGAGAGAGAGAGAGAGAGAGAGAGAGAGGAGATTCAGGGAGAACTAGCAGTGAAAATTTCACTGAACCAGATGTCTTCCTCTTGCATAACTTGCCAACACTCTTGCATTTACAATACTCTTTTATTCAACTTTCAGCCCCTGAATAATTAACTTCACTTTCTGAAACAAATCTTCCTTCTCATAGCGCTGGTGTGGCTGCCAACAGTGTCACTGTAACTGTGCTACTGTAGTGATGACGTGGTTGCCAACAATGACACTATAACTGTGTCGCTGTAGTGATGGTGTGGTTGTTAACAATGACTATAACAGTGTCACTGTGGTGATGGCGTAGTTATGAGGAGTGACTCTGTAACAGTGCCTCTAACAGTGCGCCTGTAACTAAGTCACTGTTGACAGAGGCTGTCAACAGTGACTGATCACTTCTCAATTTGAATTAATGATCAACATTAATTTCGGCTTAATGTTTCGCTTGCCGAGTGCAAATTTCGTATTGTAGTAAATCATAAGTAACCACATTAGTGAGGGCCATCTTAAGCCAGGCTTTATGGCACGGCAGACCATGACTGAGTACACCTTTAGAGTACACGGTGGCCACCAGTTGTGCTGGAGGTTGTCTGATTGTTCAGAGTGAGGGAGGGACGGGCCAAAAGTGGTAGTTTCCTCACATATAGGTGGAGCCTGGGTCCTCAGGTATTCACAAGCCTTGAGCAAGTCAACGCCATATTGGAGTCTGTCCTCGGCATGTGTGTTGTATAAATGCGGTAAGGAAAGTATTTTTTTACTGTGTCTCCCTCTCCAACGTTTATTCAGATTTTGGTTCATAATTATTGTACACATTGTATTTTCCCAGCGCCCCTAGGCCATAACATGGGAAACTATTTGCAAAGAAATATTGCAGCCAGTAGGATTCGAACCCACGTTGCTAGCTTACCACGAGTGTGACTTACTTCCCAACCTGACTCCTGAAACCATTCATTCATAGATGCCTCACAACTTTAGGTAGCCTGGTTACTAGCTATGTTTCTTCCAATCATCGGGGATACCAGTGAGCTTCTAGCATGGTCGCCAGCCGTTTCATTCTCCTGTATGTTCTGGCTTCACCAACGATACTATACTCAATGCTCCTCGGAAAAGCAAGTGAAAGTATTTGCAAAGAAATACCATGATAGGTTGGGAGCTAAACCACACTCATGTTGAGCTACCAACGTGGGTTCGAATCCTGCTGGGTTAAGCAAGCACAATAAGCCAGCTCTGGGTTCAGCAAGGAAAGTAAGCCAGTGTTTATTCCAGCAAAGAGATAAAGCCAAACATCTAATGTATATATATATATATATATATATATATATATATATATATATATATATATATATATATATATATATATATATATATATATATATATATATATATATATATATATATATATATATATATATATATATATATATATATATATATATATATATATATATATATATATATATATATATATATATATATATATATATATATATATATATATATATATATATATATATATATATATATATATATATATATATATATATATATATATATATATATATATATGTCGTGCCGAATAGGCAGAACTTGCGATCTTGGCTTAAATAGCAACGCTCATCTTGCCATATAGGACAAACGAAAATTCGTGTATGCAATAATTTCGCCAAAATCATTCTGAACCTAACGAAAAAAATATACTTCACTGTGTTTGTTTAGTATTAAATTATTGTAAACAAATCTAAAATATATTTAGTTGGATTAGGCTAAAATAAATTGTTCTTGTTATAATAAGGTTAGGTGAGTTTTCTAAGTTTCTTTTGGTGCAAAATTAAAAATTTTTACATTAACATTAATGAAAAAAATATATCTTTAAACGTACAAGAGAAAATTTTGGAAAGGACTTAATTTGAAATGAGTTCTTGCTAATTGACCAGTTTTACATATTCGGCACGACATATATATATATATATATATATATATATATATATATATATATATATATATATATATATATATATATATATATATATATATATATACTTTTGCACAGCAACTCTTAGTCTTCCCCATGAATAAATCTTTCTCAGCGGTCATAGAACACAGTGGATTAAGTCAGCAACTTCTCTGAGGACATCACAGTCTGACCTCACAAAGGAACTTTTTTCTTTAAACTACGGGAAATGTTGGAATTTTGAGAAAAAAGTTAGAAGAAATATGGATTTTATTTGTAATGTTGACCACAGGGAAACTACCTGACCATGTCTGAAACACTGTAGTGAGAATGATACTTCTCATTGTAGCTGTAAATAGTGAGAATGAAATTAAGTCTCATTATAAGTAGAGAGAATGAGAGCCAGTCTCTCTATACTTGTTAATAGCGAGAATGATATTTCATATCATTATAAGAATATATAATGAGAAAGAAATTCAGTCTCACTATAACTGTTAATAATGAGGATGAATTTCAGTCTCATTATCCAGTAAGCAGTGAAAAATGAGGTCTCACCTAAACACCCAACATTCTTACAGATGTTGCGCTTATTAAATTCACTGTTAACACGTGAGGTTTTTAACTTACGTTAGAAGATCGCTTATAACCGACTTTGTTAGAGTTATCTACCTCACCTTTACTTCAGTTTTCATGACTTTATTTTAAGTAAAGTTGCTACTACATGGCCACTTTTATATTCTGTCACTGATGATGGAGTTTCAGCCTCCGAAACTCTAGAAAAAAATAAGGATGTATACAACGAATTTTGTCTTTCTGTTGCTGATGCGTTGGAGGTTCCCAGGACGGGAACATATATCAGAGAGACAGGACATGTATACACACACAGATGTATATACCTGAGTGCTTTTGCCCACCTACTAACAACCACGCAGCAGTTGTATATGCGGACTGACAGGTATATATATCTGAGTGCATATACACTGATATATATATATATATATATATATATATATATATATATATATATATATATATATATATATATATATATATATATATATATATATATATATATATATATATATATATATATATATATATAATTAGTTCTCTAAAATTAATCAGTTCTCTAAAAATTTCTTGTGAAGAATGACAGATAATTTTTCTTTCAATTATAATGCTATAATAATTTTTATTTTGGGACAAAACCTAACTTAGAAACCTCACCTAATCTAACCTAAACTAACATTTTTTTTGTTAGATTCTATATATATCATTGGTAAATTTAAATTGACTTAATTTTAATTAAAATATATACATTTTTCGTTATGTTCAGACTGATATTCGCAGATTTATTTCAAAAAATAATTTTCCTTCTGTTTATTTGGCAGAAAACACGACATATATATTAAAGTCTTCTTGACGTGTGATAGACAACTGAAAATGGGTTCAAAATTCCCTAAGAGTTATCGATAGATTTTTACATCTAAAAGCAAAAAAAAAAGATTTTAGCTAATATGACCTGTTACATAGACTTCAGACTTGCAAACAAACACAGTTATAACTACTTTGTACAAAGAATCCAGTCTTACCAACAAACACAGTTATAACTACTTTGTACAAAGAATCCAGTCTTACCAACAAACACAGCTAATACGACCTTGTACAGACTCCAGACTTAACAACAAACACAACTAAGACCTTGTATAAAGACTTTAGATTTCTCAACAGACAGTTATTAAGACCTTGTACGGACTCTAGACTTGCCAACAAACAGCTGATGCGACCTTGTACAAAGAGTTCAGTCTTACCAACAAACACAGCTAAGACCTTGTACAAAGACTCCAGTCTTATTAGCACATACAGTCAAAACGGTCTTGTACATAGATGTATAATGCAATAAGATCACAGTAAACAGGTGATTTTAAAATATGCAAAACACTCTGGTGGCCTGGTGGTTAACGCTCTCGCTTCACACGGTGAGGGCCTGGGTTCGATTCCCAGCCAGAGTAGAAACATTGGACGTGTTTCTTTCCACCTGTTGTCTATGTTCCCCATCAGTAAAATGGGTACCTGGGTGTTAGTCGACTGGTGTGGGTCGCATCCTGGGACACTGACCTAAGGAGGCCTGGTCACAGACCGGGCCGCGGGGGCGTTGACCCCGGAACTCTCTCCAGGTAAACTGCTCCAGGTAACCACTGTGAAAGAGTAGTGAAATTCCAAGCGCTTTCGTGACTACTCACATTGTCAAGGAACTATGAATTTCACTACAAGGAATTTCACTACTCTTTCACAGTGGTTGTTTTGCATAGATGTATAAAAATAGATTAATTTATTAACAGTAATACGAAATTGGAAAAAAATTTCTTCTTTAACTTAACTAAGATATCGGAAAAGTTGAGTTTCTCGGGAGGAGAGTGACAGTAAGAATACATCAACAAAAATTACATCAATGGTAATGAAGGTAAATTGCAGTACTGTAGCTGGAACACTTCACAGCTATCCTACCATACTGTAGCTGGAACACTTCACAGCTATCCTACCATACTGTAGCTGGAACACTTCACAGCTATCCTACCATACTGTAGCTGGAACACTTCACAGCTATCCTACCATACTGTAGCTGGAACACTTCACAGCTATCCTACCATACTGTAGCTGGAACACTTCACAGCTATCCTACCATACTGTGGCTGGAACACTTCACAGCTATCCTACCATACTGTGGCTGGAACACTTCACAGCTATCCTACCATACTGTAGCTGGAACACTTCACAGCTATCCTACCATACTGTGGCTGGAACACTTCACAGCTATCCTACCATACTGTAGCTGGAACACTTCACAGCTATCCTACCATACTGTAGCTGGAACACTTCACAGCTATCCTACCATACTGTAGCTGGAACACTTCACAGCTATCCTACCATACTGTAGCTGGAACACTTCACAGCTATCCTACCATACTGTGGCTGGAACACTTCACAGCTATCCTACCATACTGTAGCTGGAACACTTCACAGCTATCCTACCATACTGTGGCTGGAACACTTCACAGCTATCCTGTCATACTGTAGCTGGAACACTTCACAGCTATCCTACCATACTGTAGCTGGAACACTTCACAGCTATCCTACCATACTGTGGCTGGAACACTTCACAGCTATCCTACCATACTGTAGCTGGAACACTTCACAGCTATCCTACCATACTGTAGCTGGAACACTTCACAGCTATCCTACCATACTGTGGCTGGAACACTTCACAGCTATCCTACCATACTGTGGCTGGAACACTTCACAGCTATCCTACCATACTGTAGCTGGAACACTTCACAGCTATCCTACCATACTGTAGCTGGAACACTTCACAGCTATCCTACCATACTGTGGCTGGAACACTTCACAGCTATCCTACCATACTGTGGCTGGAACACTTCACAGCTATCCTACCATACTGTAGCTG
This sequence comes from Cherax quadricarinatus, assembly GCF_038502225.1. Lineage (NCBI taxonomy): Eukaryota > Metazoa > Arthropoda > Malacostraca > Decapoda > Parastacidae > Cherax > Cherax quadricarinatus. The sequence goes on from NC_091345.1 coordinate 24,713,142, forward strand.
GAACACTTCACAGCTATCCTACCATACTGTGGCTGGAACACTTCACAGCTATCCTACCATACTGTAGCTGGAACACTTCACAGCTATCCTACCATACTGTAGCTGGAACACTTCACAGCTATCCTACCATACTGTGGCTGGAACACTTCACAGCTATCCTACCATACTGTGGCTGGAACACTTCACAGCTATCCTACCATACTGTGGCTGGAACACTTCACAGCTATCCTACCATACTGTAGCTGGAACACTTCACAGCTATCCTACCATACTGTGGCTGGAACACTTCACAGCTATCCTACCATACTGTAGCTGGAACACTTCACAGCTATCCTACCATACTGTGGCTGGAACACTTCACAGCTATCCTACCATACTGTGGCTGGAACACTTCACAGCTATCCTACCATACTGTAGCTGGAACACTTCACAGCTATCCTACCATACTGTGGCTGGAACACTTCACAGCTATCCTACCATACTGTGGCTGGAACACTTCACAGCTATCCTACCATACTGTAGCTGGAACACTTCACAGCTATCCTACCATACTGTAGCTGGAACACTTCACAGCTATCCTACCATACTGTGGCTGGAACACTTCACAGCTATCCTACCATACTGTAGCTGGAACACTTCACAGCTATCCTACCATACTGTGGCTGGAACACTTCACAGCTATCCTACCATACTGTGGCTGGAACACTTCACAGCTATCCTACCATACTGTGGCTGGAACACTTCACAGCTATCCTACCATACTGTGGCTGGAACACTTCACAGCTATCCTACCATACTGTGGCTGGAACACTTCACAGCTATCCTACCATACTGTGGCTGGAACACTTCACAGCTATCCTACCATACTGTGGCTGGAACACTTCACAGCTATCCTACCATACTGTGGCTGGAACACTTCACAGCTATCCTACCATACTGTGGCTGGAACACTTCACAGCTATCCTACCATACTGTGGCTGGAACACTTCACAGCTATCCTACCATACTGTGGCTGGAACACTTCACAGCTATCCTACCACACTGTGGCTGGAACACTTCACAGCTATCCTACCATACTGTGGCTGGAACACTTCACAGCTATCCTACCATACTGTGGCTGGAACACTTCACAGCTATCCTACCATACTGTAGCTGGAACACTTCACAGCTATCCTACCATACTGTGGCTGGAACACTTCACAGCTATCCTACCATACTGTGGCTGGAACACTTCACAGCTATCCTACCATACTGTGGCTGGAACACTTCACAGCTATCCTACCATACTGTGGCTGGAACACTTCACAGCTATCCTACCATACTGTGGCTGGAACACTTCACAGCTATCCTACCATACTGTGGCTGGAACACTTCACAGCTATCCTACCATACTGTGGCTGGAACACTTCACAGCTATCCTACCACACTGTGGCTGGAACACTTCACAGCTATCCTACCATACTGTGGCTGGAACACTTCACAGCTATCCTACCATACTGTGGCTGGAACACTTCACAGCTATCCTACCATACTGTGGCTGGAACACTTCACAGCTATCCTACCATACTGTAGCTGGATCACTTCACAGCTATCCTACCATACTGTGGCTGGAACACTTCACAGCTATCCTACCATACTGTGGCTGGAACACTTCACAGCTATCCTACCATACTGTGGCTGGAACACTTCACAGCTATCCTACCATACTGTGGCTGGAACACTTCACAGCTATCCTACCATACTGTGGCTGGAACACTTCACAGCTATCCTACCATACTGTAGCTGGAACACTTCACAGCTATCCTACCATACTGTGGCTGGAACACTTCACAGCTATCCTACCATACTGTAGCTGGAACACTTCACAGCTATCCTGCCATACTGTAGCTGGAACACTTCACAGCTATCCTACCATACAGTGGCTGGAACACTTCACAGCTATCCTACCATACTGTGGCTGGAACACTTCACAGCTATCCTACCATACTGTGGCTGGAACACTTCACAGCTATCCTACCATACTGTAGCTGGAACACTTCACAGCTATCCTACCATACTGTGGCTGGAACACTTCACAGCTATCCTACCATACTGTAGCTGAAACACTTCACAGCTATCCTACCATACTGTGGCTGGAACACTTCACAGCTATCCTACCATACTGTGGCTGGAACACTTCACAGCTATCCTACCATACTGTGGCTGGAACACTTCACAGCTATCCTACCATACCGTGGCTGGAACACTTCACAGCTATCCTACCATACTGTGGCTGGAACACTTCACAGCTATCCTACCATACTGTGGCTGGAACACTTCACAGCTATCCTACCATACTGTGGCTGGAACACTTCACAGCTATCCTACCATACTGTGGCTGGAACACTTCACAGCTATCCTACCATACTGTGGCTGGAACACTTCACAGCTATCCTACCATACTGTAGCTGGAACACTTCACAGCTATCCTACCATACTGTGGCTGGAACACTTCACAGCTATCCTACCATACTGTGGCTGGAACACTTCACAGCTATCCTACCATACTGTGGCTGGAACACTTCACAGCTATCCTACCATACCGTGGCTGGAACACTTCACAGCTATCCTACCATACTGTGGCTGGAACACTTCACAGCTATCCTACCATACTGTGGCTGGAACACTTCACAGCTATCCTACCATACTGTGGCTGGAACACTTCACAGCTATCCTACCATACTGTGGCTGGAACACTTCACAGCTATCCTACCATACTGTGGCTGGAACACTTCACAGCTATCCTACCATACTGTGGCTGGAACACTTCACAGCTATCCTACCATACTGTGGCTGGAACAATTTACAGCCATCCCACAATTCCGAAGCTGGAACACTTCACAGCTATCCTACCATACTGTGGCTGGAACACTTCACAGCTATCCTACCATACTGTGGCTGGAACAATTTACAGCTATCCCACAATTCCGAAGCTGGAACACTTCACAGCTATCCTACCATACTGTGGCTGGAACAATTTACAGCTATCCCACAATTCCGAAGCTGGAACACTTCACAGCTATCCTACCATACCGTGGCTGGAACAATTTACAGCTATCCCACAATTCCGAAGCTGGAACACTTCACAGCTATCCTACCATACTGTGGCTGGAACAATTTACAGCTATCCCACAATTCCGAAGCTGGAACACTTCACAGCTATCCTACCATACTGTGGCTGGAACAATTTACAGCTATCCCACAATTCCGAAGCTGGAACACTTCACAGCTATCCTACCATACCGTGGCTGGAACAATTTACAGCTATCCCACAATTCCGAAGCTGGAACACTTCACAGCTATCCTACCATACTGTGGCTGGAACAATTTACAGCTATCCCACAATTCCGAAGCTGGAACACTTCACAGCTATCCTACCATACTGTGGCTGGAACAATTTACAGCTATCCCACAATTCCGAAGCTGGAACACTTCACAGCTATCCTACCATACCGTGGCTGGAACACTTCACAGCTATCCCACAATTCCGAAGCTGGAACACTTCACAGCTATCCTACCATACCGTGGCTGGAACACTTCACAGCTATCCCACAATTCCGAAGCTGGAACACTTCACAGCTATCCTACCATACTGTGGCTGGAACAATTTACAGCTATCCCACAATTCCGAAGCTGGAACACTTCACAGCTATCCTACCATACTGTAGCTGGAACAATTTACAGCTGTCCCACAATTCCGAGGCTGGAACACTTCACAGCTATCCTACCATACCGTGGCTGGAACAATTTACAGCTGTCCCACAATTCCGAGGCTGGAACACTTCACAGCTATCCTACCATACCGTGGCTGGAACAATTTACAGCTGTCCCACAATTCCGAGGCTGGAACACTTCACAGCTATCCTACCATACCGTGGCTGGAACACTTCACAGCTATCCCACAATTCCGAAGCTGGAACACTTCACAGCTATCCTACCATACCGTGGCTGGAACAATTTACAGCTATCCCACAATTCCGAAGCTGGAACACTTCACAGCTATCCTACCATACCGTGGCTGGAACACTTCACAGCTATCCCACAATTCCGAAGCTGGAACACTTCACAGCTATCCTACCATACTGTGGCTGGAACAATTTACAGCTATCCCACAATTCCGAAGCTGGAACACTTCACAGCTATCCTACCATACCGTGGCTGGAACAATTTACAGCTATCCCACAATTCCGAAGCTGGAACACTTCACAGCTATCCTACCATACCGTGGCTGGAACACTTCACAGCTATCCCACAATTCCGAAGCTGGAACACTTCACAGCTATCCTACCATACCGTGGCTGGAACAATTTACAGCTATCCCACAATTCCGAAGCTGGAACACTTCACAGCTATCCTACCATACCGTGGCTGGAACACTTCACAGCTATCCCACAATTCCGAAGCTGGAACACTTCACAGCTATCCTACCATACCGTGGCTGGAACAATTTACAGCTATCCCACAATTCCGAAGCTGGAACACTTCACAGCTATCCTACCATACCGTGGCTGGAACAATTCACATCTATCCCACAATTCCGAAGCTGGAACACTTCACAGCTATCCTAACATACCGTGGCTGGAACAATTCACATCTATCCCACAATTCCGAAGCTGGAACACTTCACAGCTATCCTACCATACCGTGGCTGGAACAATTCACATCTATCCCACAATACCTTGGCTGCAACAATTCACAACTGCCTTACAGTACCGTGCCTAGAACAGATCACAACCAACCCACAATACCGTGGTTGGAACAACTCACAATTATCCTACATTACCGTGATTTTAATAATAATAATAACAACATCAACAACAACAACAACAACAACAATAATAATAATAATAATAATAATAATAATAATAATAATAATAATAATAATAATAATAATAATAATAATAATAATAATAATAATAATAATAATAACAGCAATAATAATAATAATAATAATAATAATAATAATAATAATAATAATAATAATAATAATAATAATAATAATAATAATAATAATAATAATAATAATAATAATAACAATAATAATAATAATAATAATAATAATAATAATAATAATAATAATAATAATAATAATAATAATAATAATAATAATAATATCAATAATAATAATAAAAATAATAATAATAATAATAATAATAATAATAATAATAATAATAATAATAATAATAATAATAATAATAATAATAATAATAATAATAATAATAATATCTTTATTACTAAAAGTACGAGATATACAGATCATAGCTGACATCAATGACACACTACTATACAGAAAGACGTTTGTTATGCAGAACATTTCGGGCAAATTAGAGCAATTTTGTCCCAGGATGCGACCCACACCAGTCCACTAACACCTAGGTTCCTATTTTACTGCTAGGTGAACACTGGACAGCAGGCGTCTTCAGGACACACGTTCTAATGTTCTCCAACCGTACAAGGAACAATTAACAGCGACCCTATAGCATCTTGGCTGGAAAAAATTTACAGCTATCCTACAGTACAGTGGCTAGAAGAACTTACAGCCATCCCACAATACCGTGACGGGAACAGTTCGCAGCTAATCAACAATACCGAGGCTGGAGCAATTCACAAGTAACCTACAATACCGTGACGGAAATATCTCAAGACTAACCCACAATACCGTGACTAGAATAATTCACAACTAAACCACAATACCGTGACTGGAACAATTCACAACTAAACCACAATACCGAAACCTAATTGTAGGTTAAACATTGATTGCCACAAAATTCCTAACATTTACCCCACAATTCAAAAACCCTGACAAAATATAATAAAACTACAAAACGCCAAAAGAACTGTTTCATGTCACAGAAAAAAATCACAACAGAATTCCCGAGAATTTTCCCACAATTCAAACAAATCAGTGGAATATAAAAGGCCAATTGCAACGTAAATTACCTGGCTGTAAATTTCCTCTCTTGTACGTATATAAATTTTAATAACCAGGACCTGGTGATATAAACACTGGCTGTTTATATATTTTCCAATATATTGGAGACAAGCAGGGAAGGTATATACATTATGCATGGGAAAGCCTCCTTCCATGTAAATTTTGGAAAGCCGTCCTGTAAAACGAATAAGATTTACAAATTTACTTTGGTTTTCTGATATTTACGAGGTTAGGTTTTTACACTGGTAAATTTGTCTCACCTAGTTAATTGTAGGTAACTCACCTGGTGTATTGTAGCTGCCTCACCTGGTGTATTGCAGGTACTGCACTTGATGAATTGTAGGTGCCTCAGCTGGTGTATTGCAGGTACTGCACCTCATGTATTGTACGAGCCTCGCCTGATGTATTGTAGGTGCCTCACCTGGTGTATTGTAGGTGACTCACCTGGTGTATTGTAGGTGCCTCACCTGGTGTATTGTAGGTGACTCACCTGGTGTATTGTAGGTGACTCACCTGGTGTATTGTAGGTGCCTCAGCTGGTGTATTGCAGGTACTGCACCTCATGTATTGTACGAGCCTCGCCTGATGTATTGTAGGTGCCTCACCTGGTGTATTGTAGGTGACTCACCTGGTGTATTGTAGGTGCCTCACCTGGTGTATTGTAGGTGACTCACCTGGTGTATTGTAGGTGACTCACCTGGTGTATTGTAGGTGACTCACCTGGTGTATTGTAGGTGACTCACCTGGTGTATTGCAGGTAACTCACCTGGTGTATTGAAGGTGTCTCACCTGGTGTATTGTAGGTGACTCACCTGGTGTATTGCAGGTAACTCACCTGGTGTATTGTAGGTGCCTCACCTGGTGTATTGTAGGTGACTCACCTGGTGTATTGTAGGTGACTCACCTGGTGTATTGCAGGTAACTCACCTGGTGTATTGTAGGTGCCTCACCTGGTGTATTGTAGGTGACTCACCTGGTGTATTGTAGGTGCCTCACCTGGTGTATTGCAGGTAACTCACCTGGTGTATTGTAGGTGCCTCACCTGGTGTATTGTAGGTGACTCACCTGGTGTATTGTAGGTGACTCACCTGGTGTATTGTAGGTGCCTCACCTGGTGTATTGCAGGTAACTCACCTGGTGTATTGTAGGTGACTCACCTGGTGTATTGTAGGTGCCTCACCTGGTGTATTGCAGGTAACTCACCTGGTGTATTGTAGGTGCTTCACCTGGTGTATTGCAGGTACTGCACTTGATGTATTGTAGGTGACTCAGCTGGTGTATTGCAGGTAATGCACCTCATGTATTGTACGAGCCTCGCCTGATGTATTGTAGGTGCCTCACCTGGTGTATTGTAGGTGACTCACCTGGTGTATTGTAGGTGCTGCACCTGGTGTATTGTATTGCAGTTACTGCACCTCATGTATTGTACGAGCCTCACCTGATGTATTGTAGGTGCCTCACCTGGTGCATTGTAGGTACCTCACCTGGTGTATTGTAGGTGACTCACCTGGTGTATTGTAGGTGACTCACCTGGTGTATTGTAGGTGCTGCGCCTGGTGTATTGTATTGCAGGTACTTCACCTCATGTATTGTACGAGCCTCACCTGGTGTATTGTAGGTGCCTCACCTGGTGTATTGTAGGTGCCTCAGCTGGTGTATTGCAGGTGCCTCACCTGGTGTATTGTAGGTGACTCACCTGGTGTATTGTAGGTGCCTCACCTGGTGTATTGTAGGTGACTCACCTGGTGTATTGTAGGTGCTTCACCTGGTGTATTGTAGCTGCCTCACCTGGTGTATTGTAGGTGCTGCACCTGATGTATTGTAGCTGCCTCACCTGGTGTATTGTAGGTGCCTCACCTGGTGTATTGTAGGTGACTCACCTGGTGTATTGTAGCTGCCTCACCTGGTGTATTGTAGGTGCCCCACCTGGTGTATTGTATTGCAGGTACTTCACCTCATGTATTGTACGAGCCTCACCTGATGTATTGTAGGTGCCTCACCTGGTGTATTGTAGGTGCCTCAGCTGTTGTATTGCAGGTGCCTCACCTGGTGTATTGTAGGTGACTCACCTGGTGTATTGTAGGTGCTTCACCTGGTGTATTGTAGCTGCCTCACCTGGTGTATTGTAGGTGCCTCACCTGGTGTATTGTAGGTGCCTCACCTGGTGTATTGTAGGTGCCTCACCTGGTGTATTGTAGCTGCCTCACCTGGTGTATTGTAGGTGCCCCACCTGGTGTATTGCAGGTGCCTCACCTGGTGCATTGTTGGTGACCCACCTGGTGTATTGTAGCTGCTTCACCTGGTGTATTGTAGCTGCCTCACCTGGTGTATTGTAGGTGATTCACCTGGTGTATTGTAGCTGCCTCACCTGGTGTATTGTAGCTGCCTCACCTGGTGTATTGTAGGTGCTTCACCTGGTGTATTGTAGCTGCCTCACCTGGTGTATTGTAGGTGCTTCACCTGGTGTATTGTAGCTGCCTCACCTGGTGTATTGTAGGTGCTTCACCTGGTGTATTGTAGGTGCCTCACCTGGTGTATTGCAGGTGCCTCACCTGGTGTATTGTAGGTGACTCACCTGGTGTATTGTAGGTGCTGCACCTGATGTATTGTAGCTGCCTCACCTGGTGTATTGTAGGTGCTGCACCAGATGTATTGTAGCTGCCTCACCTGGTGTATTGCAGGTGCCTCACCTGGTGTATTGTTGGTGACCCACTTGGTGTATTGTTGGTGACCCACCTGGTGTATTGTAGCTGCCTCACCTGGTGTATTGTAGCTGTCTCACCGGGTGTATTGTAGGATCTGCACCTGATGTATTGTAGGTGCCTCACGTGGTGTATTGTAGGTGCTTCACCTGGTGTATTGTAGGTGCCTCACCTAGTGTATTGTAGGTGCTTCACCTAGTATATTGTAGGTGCTTCACCTAGTTTATTGTAGTTGTCTCACCTGGTGTATTGTAGGAGCCTCACCTGGTGTATTGTAGGATCTGCACCTGATGTAATGTAGGTGACTCACCTGGTGTATTATAGGTGCTGCTCCTGATGTAGGTGCTTCACTTAGTGTCACGCAGAAATAACTGCAGTAAAAACTAGATGACTATTATCAGCTTCATCTCACTACAGAAGGGTTCGGGATCAATCCCGGGCGGGTCGAGAGGAAGTTACAAGTGTCCGCTTATGTGCTGTCCCTTCTACACACAGTACATAGTAACCATCAGGTTAAACAACTACCAGAGAGCAATAAGAGAGAGCAGTGAAAGAATGCAGTTATGAAGCAAAGTAAGGTACCCACCTGTCAGTGGGAAGACACGGTACCCACCTGTCAGTGGGAAGACACGGTACCCACCTGTCAGTGGGAAGACACGGTACCCACCTGTCAGTGGGAAGACACGGTACCCACCTGTCAGTGGGAAGACACGGTACCCACCTGTCAGTGGGAAGACACGGTACCCACCTGTCAGTGGGAAGACACGGTACCCACCTGTCAGTGGGAAGACACGGTACCCACCTGTCAGTGGGAAGACACGGTACCCACCTGTCAGTGGGAAGACACGGTACCCACCTGTCAGTGGGAAGACACGGTACCCACCTGTCAGTGGGAAGACACGGTACCCACCTGTCAGTGGGAAGACACTGTACCCACCTGTTAGTGGGAAGACACGGTACCCACCTGTCAGTGGGAAGGCACGGTACCCACCTGTCAGTGGGAAGGCACGGTACCCACCTGTCAGTGGGAAGACACAGTACCCACCTGTTAGTGGGAAGACACGGTACCCACCTGTCAGTGGGAAGACACGGTACCCACCTGTCAGTGGGAAGGCACGGTACCCACCTGTCAGTGGGAAGACACGGTACCCACCTGTCAGTGGGAAGACACGGTACCCACCTGTCAGTGGGAAGACACGGTACCTACCTGTCAGTGGGAAGGCACGGTACCCACCTGTCAGTGGGAAGGCACGGTACCCACCTGTCAGTGGGAAGGCACGGTACCCACCTGTCAGTGGGAAGACACGGTACCCACCTGTCAGTGGGAAGGCACGGTACCCACCTGTCAGTGTGAAGGCACGGTACCCACCTGTCAGTGGGAAGACACGGTACCCACCTGTCAGTGGGAAGACACGGTACCCACCTGTCAGTGGGAAGACACGGTACCCACCTGTCAGTGGGAAGACACGGTACCCACCTGTCAGTGGGAAGACACGGTACCCACCTGTCAGTGGGAAGACACGGTACCCACCTGTCAGTGGGAAGACACGGTACCCACCTGTCAGTGGGAAGACACGGTACCCACCTGTCAGTGGGAAGACACGGTACCCACCAGTGGGAAGACACGGTACCCACCTGTCAGTGGGAAGACACGGTTCCCACCTGTCAGTGGGAAGACACGGTACCCACCTGTCAGTGGGAAGACACGGTACCCACCTGTCAGTGGGAAGACACGGTACCCACCTGTCAGTGGGAAGACACGGTACCCACCTGTCAGTGGGAAGACACGGTACCCACCTGTCAGTGGGAAGACACGGTACCCACCTGTCAGTGGGAAGACACGGTACCCACCTGTCAGTGGGAAGACACGGTACCCACCTGTCAGTGGGAAGACACGGTACCCACCTGTCAGTGGGAAGACACGGTACCCACCTGTCAGTGGGAAGACACGGTACCCACCTGTCAGTGGGAAGACACGGTACCCACCTGTCAGTGGGAAGACACGGTACCCACCTGTCAGTGGGAAGACACGGTACCCACCTGTCAGTGGGAAGACACGGTACCCACCTGTCAGTGGGAAGACACGGTACCCACCTGTCAGTGGGAAGACACGGTACCCACCTGTCAGTGGGAAGACACGGTACCCACCTGTCAGTGGGAAGACACGGTACCCACCTGTCAGTGGGAAGACACGGTACCCACCTGTCAGTGGGAAGACACGGTACCCACCTGTCAGTGGGAAGACACGGTACCCACCTGTCAGTGGGAAGACACGGTACCCACCTGTCAGTGGGAAGACACGGTACCCACCTGTCAGTGGGAAGACACGGTACCCACCTGTCAGTGGGAAGACACGGTACCCACCTGTCAGTGGGAAGACACGGTACCCACCTGTCAGTGGGAAGACACGGTACCCACCTGTCAGTGGGACGACACGGTGCGGTACCCACCTGTCAGTGGGAAGACACGGTACCCACCTGTCAGTGGGAAGACACGGTACCCACCTGTCAGTGGGAAGACACGGTACCCACCTGTCAGTGGGAAGACACGGTACCCACCTGTCAGTGGGAAGACACGGTACCCACCTGTCAGTGGGAAGACACGGTACCCACCTGTCAGTGGGAAGACACGGTACCCACCTGTCAGTGGGAAGACACGGTACCCACCTGTCAGTGGGAAGACACGGTACCCACCTGTCAGTGGGAAGACACGGTACCCACCTGTCAGTGGGAAGACACGGTACCCACCTGTCAGTGGGAAGACACGGTACCCACCTGTCAGTGGGAAGACACGGTACCCACCTGTCAGTGGGAAGACACGGTACCCACCTGTCAGTGGGAAGACACGGTACCCACCAGTGTCAGTACCCACCTGTCAGTGGGAAGAACGGTACACCTGTCAGTACACGGTACCCACCTGTCAGTGGGAAGACACGGTACCCACCTGTCAGTGGGAAGACACGGTACCCACCTGTCAGGGAAGACACGGTACCCACCTGTCAGTGGGAAGACACGGTACCCACCTGTCAGTGGGAAGACACGGTACCCACCTGTCAGTGGGAAGACACGGTACCCACCTGTCAGTGGGAAGTCACGGTACCCACCTGTCAGTGGGTACCCACCTGCCAGCGGGAACACACGGTACCCACCTGTCAGTGGGAAGCCACGGTACCCACCTGTCAGTGGGAAGACACGGTACCCACCGTGGGAAGACACGGTGTCATTGGGAAGACACGGTACCCACCTGTCAGTGGAAAGACACGGAACCCACCTGTCAGTGGGAAGACACGGTACCCACTGTCTGTCAGTCAGGGAAGACACGGTACCCACCTGTCAGTGGGAAGACACGGTACCCACCTGTCAGTGGGAAGACACGGTACCCACCTGTCAGTGGGAAGACACGGTACCCACCTGTCAGTGGGAAGACACGGTACCCACCTGTCAGTGGGAAGACACGGTACCCACCTGTCAGTGGGAAGACACGGTACCCACCTGTCAGTGGGAAGACACGGTACCCACCTGTCAGTGGGAAGACACGGTACCCACCTGTCAGTGGGAAGGCACGGTACCCACCTGTCAGTGGGAAGACACGGTACCCACCTGTCAGTGGGAAGACACGGTGGGAAGACACGGTACCCACCTGTCAGTGGGAAGACACGGTGCCCACCTGTCAGTGGGAAGACACGGTACCCACCTGTCAGTGGGAAGACACGGTACCCACCTGTCAGTGGGAAGACACGGTACCCACCTGTCAGTGGGAAGACACGGTACCCACCTGTCAGTGGGAAGACACGGTACCCACCTGTCAGTGGGAAGACACGGTACCCACCTGTCAGTGGGAAGACACGGTACCCACCTGTCAGTGGGAAGACACGGTACCCACCTGTCAGTGGGAAGACACGGTACCCACCTGTCAGTGGGAAGACACGGTACCCACCTGTCAGTGGGAAGACACGGTACCCACCTGTCAGTGGGAAGACACGGTACCCACCTGTCAGTGGGAAGACACGGTACCTGTCAGTGGGAAAACACGGTACCCACCTGTCAGTGGGAAGACAAGGTACCCACCTGTCAGTGGGAAGACACGGTACCCACCTGTCAGTGGGAAGACACGGTACCCACCTGTCAGTGGGAAGAGTGGGAAGACACGGTACCCACCTGTCAGTGGGAAGACACGGTACCCACCTGTCAGTGGGAAGACACGGTACCCACCTGTCAGTGGGAAGACACGGTACCCACCTGTCAGTGGGAAGACACGGTACCCACCTGTCAGTGGGAAGACACGGTACCCACCTGTCAGTGGGAAGACACGGTACCCACTGTCTGTCAGTCAGGGAAGACACGGTACCCACCTGTCAGTGGGAAGACACGGTACCCACCTGTCAGTGGGAAGACACGGTACCCACCTGTCAGTGGGAAGACACGGTACCCACCTGTCAGTGGGAAGACACGGTACCCACCTGTCAGTGGGAAGACACGGTACCCACCTGTCAGTGGGAAGACACGGTACCCACCTGTCAGTGGGAAGACACGGTACCCACCTGTCAGTGGGAAGACACGGTACCCACCTGTCAGTGGGAAGACACGGTACCCACCTGTCAGTGGGAAGTGGGAAGACACGGTACCCACCTGTCAGTGGGAAGACACGGTACCCACCTGTCAGTGGGAAGACACGGTACCCACCTGTCAGTGGGAAGACACGGTACCCACCTGTCAGTGGGAAGACACGGTACCCACCTGTCAGTGGGAAGACACGGTACCCACCTGTCAGTGGGAAGACACGGTACCCACCTGTCAGTGGGAAGACACGGTACCCACCTGTCAGTGGGAAGACACGGTACCCACCTGTCAGTGGGAAGACACGGTACCCACCTGTCAGTGGGAAGACACGGTACCCACCTGTCAGTGGGAAGACACGGTACCCACCTGTCAGTGGGAAGACACGGTACCCACCTGTCAGTGGGAAGACACGGTACCCACCTGTCAGTGGGAAGACACGGTACCCACCTGTCAGTGGGAAGACACGGTACCCACCTGTCAGTGGGAAGACACGGTACCCACCTGTCAGTGGGAAGACACGGTACCCACCTGTCAGTGGGAAGACACGGTACCCACCTGTCAGTGGGAAGACACGGTACCCACATGTCAGTGGGAAGGCACGGTACCCACCTGTCAGTAGGAAGACACGGAACCCACCTGTCAGTGGGAAGACACGGTACCCACCTGTCAGTGGGAAGACACGGTACCCACCTGTCAGTGGGAAGGCACGGTACCCTCTGGTCAGTGGGAAGACACGGTACCCACCTGTCAGGGAAGACACGGTACCCACCTGTCCCACCTGTCAGTGGGAAGACACGGTACCCACCTGTCAGTGGGAAGACACGGTACCCACCTGTCAGTGGGAAGACACGGTACCCACCTGTCAGTGGGAAGACACGGTACCCACCTGTCAGTGGGAAGACACGGTACCCACCTGTCAGTGGGAAGACACGGTACCCACCTGTCAGTGGGAAGACACGGTACCCACCTGTCAGTGGGAAGACACGGTACCCACCTGTCAGTGGGAAGACACGGTACCCACCTGTCAGTGGGAAGACACGGTACCCACCTGTCAGTGGGAAGACACAGTACCCACCTGTCAGTTGGAAGACACGGTACCCACCTGTCAGTGGGAAGACACGGTACCCACCTTTCAGTGGGAAGACACGGTACCCACCTGTCAGTGGGAAGACACGGTACCCACCTGTCAGTGTGATGATAGGGTACCCACCTGTCAGTGGGAAGACACGGTACCCACCTGTCAGTGGGAAGACACGGTACCCACCTGTCAGTGGGAAGACACGGTACCCACCTGTCAGTGGGAAGACACGGTACCCACCTGTCAGTGGGAAGACACAGTACCCACCTGTCAGTTGGAAGACACGGTACCCACCTGTCAGTGGGAAGACACGGTACCCACCTGTCAGTGGGAAGACACGGTACCCACCTGTCAGTGGGAAGACACGGTACCCACCTGTCAGTGGAAGACACGGTACCCACCTGTCAGTGGAAAGACACGGTACCCACCTGTCAGTGGGAAGACACGGTACCCACCTGTCAGTGGGAAGACACGGTACCCACCTGTCAGTCATTGGGAAGACACGGTACCCACCTGTCAGTGGGAAGACACGGTACCCACCTGTCAGTGGGAAGACACGGTACCCACCTGTCAGTGGGAAGACACGGTACCCACCTGTCAGTGGGAAGACACTGTACCCACCTGTCAGTGGGAAGACACGGTACACCTGTCAGTGGGAAGACACGGTACCCACCTGTCAGTGGGAAGACACGGTACCCACCTGGCAGTGGGAAGACACGGTACCCACTGTCAGTGGGAAGACACGGTACCCTCATGTCAGTGCGAAGACACGGTACCCACCTGTCAGTGGGAAGACACGGTACCCACCTGTCAGTGGGAAGACACGGTGGAAGACACGGTACCCACCTGTCAGTGGGAAGACACGGTACCCACCTGTCGATGATACGGTACCCACCTGTCAGTGGGAAGACACGGTACCCACCTGTCAGTGGGAAGACTCGGTACCCACCTGTCAGTGGGAAGACACGGTACCCACCTGTCAGTGGGAAGACACGGTACCCACCTGTCAGTGGGAAGACACGGTACCCACCTGTCAGTGGGAAGACACGGTACCTACCTGTCAGTGGGAGACACGGTACCCACCTGTCAGTGGGAAGACACGGTACCCACCTGTCAGTGGGAAGACACGGTACCCACCTGTCAGTGGGAAGACACGGTACCCACCTGTCAGTGGGAAGACACGGTACCCACCTGTCAGTGGGAAGACACACCTGTCAGTGGGAAGATACGGTACCCACCTGTCAGTGGGACACGGTACCCACCTGTCACGGAACCCACCTGTCAGTGGGAAGACACGGTACCCACCTGTCAGTGGGAAGACACGGTACCCACCTGTCAGTGGGAAGACACGGTACCCACCTGTCAGTGGGAAGACACGGTACCCACCTGTCAGTGGGAAGACACGGTACCCACCTGTCAGTGGGAAGACACGGTACCCACCTGTCAGTGGGAAGACACGGTACCCACCTGTCAGTGGGAAGATACGGTACCCACCTGTCAGTACCCACCTGTCAGTTGGAAGACACGGTACCCACCTGTCAGTGGGAAGACACGGTACCCACCTGTCAGTGGGAAGACACGGTACCCACCTGTCAGTGGGAAGACACGGTACCCACCTGTCAGTGGGAAGACACGGTACCCACCTGTCAGTGGGAAGACACGGTACCCACCTGTCAGTGGGAAGACACGGTACCCACCTGTCAGTGGGAAGACACGGTACCCACCTGTCAGTGGGAAGACACGGTACCCACCTGTCAGTGGGAAGACACGGTACCCACCTGTCAGTGGGATGATACGGTACCCACCTGTCAGTGGGAAGACACGGCACCCACCTGTCAGTGGGAAGACACGGTACCCACCTGTCAGTGGGAAGACACTTTTCCCACCTGTCAGTGGGAAGACACGGTACCCACCTGTCAGTGGGAAGACACGGAACCCACCTGTCAGTTGGAAGACACGGTACCCACCTATCAGTGCGAAGACACGGTACCCACCTGTCAGTGGGAAGACACGGTACCCACCTGTCAGTGGGAAGATACGGTACCCACCTGTCAGTGGGAAGACACGGTACCCACCTGTCAGTGGGAAGACACGGTACCCACCTGTCATTGGGAAGACACGGTACCCACCTGTCAGTGGAAAGACATGGCACCCACCTGTCAGTGGGAAGATACGGTACCCACCTGTCAGTGGCAAGACACGGTACCCACTGTCAGTGGCAAGATACGGTACCCACCTGTTAGTGGGAAGACACGGTACCCACCTGTCAGTGGGAAGACAGGGTACCCACCTGTCAGTGGGAAGACACGGTACCTACCTGTCAGTGGGAAGACACGGTACCCACCTGTCAGTGGGAAGACACGGTACCCACCTGTCAGTGGGAAGACACGGTACCCACCTGTCAGTGGGAAGACACGGTACCCACCTGTCAGTGGGAAGACACGGTACCCACCTGTCAGTGGGAAGACACGGTACCCACCTGTCAGTGGGAAGACACGGTACCCACCTGTCAGTGGGAAGACACGGTACCCACCTGTCAGTGGGAAGACACGGTACCCACCTGTCAGTGGGAAGACACGGTACGCACCTGTCAGTGGGGAAGACACGGTACCCACCTGTCAGTGGGAAGACACGGTACCCACCTGTCAGTGGGAAGACACGGTACCCACCTGTCAGTGGGAAGACACGGTACCCACCTGTCAGTGGGAAGACACGGTACCCACCTGTCAGTGGGAAGACACGGTACCCACCTGTCAGTGGGAAGACACGGTACCCACCTGTCAGTGGGAAGACACGGTACCCACCTGTCAGTGGGAAGACACGGTACCCACCTGTCAGTGGGAAGACACGGTACCCACCTGTCAGTGGGAAGACACGGTACCCACCTGTCAGTGGGAAGACACGGTACCCACCTGTCAGTGGGAAGACACGGTACCCACCTGTCAGTGGGAAGACACGGTACCCACCTGTCAGTGGGAAGACACGGTACCCACCTGTCAGTGGGAAGACACGGTACCCACCTGTCAGTGGGAAGACACGGTACCCACCTGTCAGTGGGAAGACACGGTACCCACCTGTCAGTGGGAAGACACGGTACCCACCTGTCAGTGGGAAGACACGGTACCCACCTGTCAGTGGGAAGACACGGTACCCACCTGTCAGTGGGAAGACACGGTACCCACCTGTCAGTGGGAAGACACGGTACCCACCTGTCAGTGGGAAGACACGGTACCCACCTGTCAGTGGGAAGACACGGTACCCACCTGTCAGTGGGAAGACACGGTACCCACCTGTCAGTGGGAAGACACGGTACCCACCTGTCAGTGGGAAGACACGGTACCCACCTGTCAGTGGGAAGACACGGTACCCACCTGTCAGTGGGAAGACACGGTACCCACCTGTCAGTGGGAAGACACGGTACCCACCTGTTAGTGGGAAGACACGGTACCCACTGTCTGGGAAGACACGGTCAGTCAGTGGGAAGACACGGTACCCACCTGTCAGTGGGAAGACACGGTACCCACCTGTCAGTGGGAAGACACGGTACCCACCTGTCAGTGGGAAGACACGGTACCCACCTGTCAGTGGGAAGACACGGTACCCACCTGTCCGTGGGAAGACCCACGGTACCCACCTGTCAGTGGGAAGACACGGTACCCACCTGTCAGTGGGAAGACACGGTACCCACCTGTCAGTGGGAAGACACGGTACCCACCTGTCAGTGGGAAGACACGGTACCCACCTGTCAGTGGGAAGACACGGTACCCACCTGTCAGTGGGAAGACACGGTACCCACCTGTCAGTGGGAAGACACGGTACCCACCTGTCAGTGGGAAGACACGGTACCCACCTGTCAGTGGGAAGACACGGTACCCACCTGTCAGTGGGAAGACACGGTACCCACCTGTCAGTGGGAAGACACGGTACCCACCTGTCAGTGGGAAGACACGGTACCCACCTGTCAGTGGGAAGACACGGTACCCACCTGTCAGTGGGAAGACACGGTACCCACCTGTCAGTGGGAAGACACGGTACCCACCTGTCAGTGGGAAGACACGGTACCCACCTGTCAGTGGGAAGACACGGTACCTGTCACACTGTCAGTGGGAAGACACGGTACCCACCTGTCAGTGGGAAGACACGGTACCCACCTGTCAGTGGGAAGACACGGTACCCACCTGTCAGTGGGAAGACACGGTACCCACCTGTCAGTGGGAAGACACGGTACCCACCTGTCAGTGGGAAGACACGGTACCCACCTGTCAGTGGGAAGACACGGTACCCACCTGTCAGTGGGAAGACACGGTACCCACCTGTCAGTGGGAAGACACGGTACCCACCTGTCAGTGGGAAGACACGGTACCCACCTGTCAGTGGGAAGACACGGTACCCACCTGTCAGTGGGAAGACACGGTACCCACCTGTCAGTGGGAAGACACGGTACCCACCTGTCAGTGGGAAGACACGGTACCCACCTGTCAGTGGGAAGACACGGTACCCACCTGTCAGTGGGAAGACACGGTACCCACCTGTCAGTGGGAAGACACGGTACCCACCTGTCAGTGGGAAGACACGGTACCCACCTGTCAGTGGGAAGACACGGTACCCACCTGTCAGTGGGAAGACACGGTACCCACCTGTCAGTGGGAAGACACGGTACCCACCTGTCAGTGGGAAGACACGGTACCCACCTGTCAGTGGGAAGACACGGTACCCACCTGTCAGTGGGAAGACACGGTACCCACCTGTCAGTGGGAAGACACGGTACCCACCTGTCAGTGGGAAGACACGGTACCCACCTGTCAGTGGGAAGACACGGTACCCACCTGTCAGTGGGAAGACACGGTACCCACCTGTCAGTGGGAAGACACGGTACCCACCTGTCAGTGGGAAGACACGGTACCCACCTGTCAGTGGGAAGACACGGTACCCACCTGTCAGTGGGAAGACACGGTACCCACCTGTCAGTGGGAAGACACGGTCCCCACCTGTCAGTCGGACGACCCGGGACCCACCTGTCAGTGGGAAGACACGGTACCCACCTGTCAGTGGGAAGACACGGTACCCACCTGTCAGTGGGAAGACACGGTACCCACCTGTCAGTGGGAAGACACGGTACCCACCTGTCAGTGGGAAGACACGGTACCCACCTGTCAGTGGGAAGACACGGTACCCACCTGTCAGTGGGGACCCAGTACACCACCTGTCAGTGGGAAGACACGGTACCCACCTGTCAGTGGGAAGACACGGTACCCACCTGTCAGTGGGAAGACACGGTACCCACCTGTCAGTGGGAAGACACGGTACCCACCTGTCAGTGGGAAGACACGGTACCCACCTGTCAGTGGGAAGACACGGTACCCACCTGTCAGTGGGAAGACACGGTACCCACCTGTCAGTGGGAAGACCCGGTACCCACCTGTCAGGGGGAAGAACGGACCCACGGTACGGTACCCACCTGTCAGTGGGAAGACACGGTACCCACCTGTCAGTGGGAAGACACGGTACCCACCTGTCAGTGGGAAGACACGGTACGGTACCCACCTGTCAGTGGGAAGACACGGTACCCACCTGTCAGTGGGAAGACACGGTACCCACCTGTCAGTGGGAAGACACGGTACCCACCTGTCAGTGGGAAGACACGGTACCCACCTGTCAGTGGGAAGACACGGTACCCACCTGTCAGTGGGAAGACACGGTACCCACCTGTCAGTGGGAAGACACCGTACCCACCTGTCAGTGGGAAGACACGGTACCCACCAGTGTCACCTGTCAGGGAAGACACGGTACCCACCTGTCAGTGGGAAGACACGGTACCCACCTGTCAGTGGGAAGACACGGTACCTGTCAGTGGGAAGACCTGTCACCTGTCAGTGGGAAGACACGGTACCCACCTGTCAGTGGGAAGACACGGTACCCACCTGTCAGTGGGAACACGGTACCCACTGTCAGTGTCAGTGGGAAGACACGGTACCCACCTGTCAGTGGGAAGACACGGTACCCACCTGTCAGTGGGAAGACACGGTACCCACCTGTCGGTACCCACCTGTTAGTGGGAAGACACGGTACCCACCTGTCAGTGGGAAGACACGGTATCCACCTGTCAGTGGGAAGAAACGGTACTCACCTGTCAGTGGGAAGACACGGTACCCACCTGTCAGTGGGAAGACACGGTACCCACCTGTCAGTGGGAAGACACGGTGCCCACCTGTCAGTGGGACGACTCGGTACCCACCTGTCAGTGGGAAGAACGGCACCCACCTGTCAGTGGGAAGACACGGTACCCACCTGTCAGTGGGAAGACACGGTACCCACCTGTCAGTGGGAAGACACGGTACCCACCTGTCAGTGGGAAGACACGGTACCCACCTGTCAGTGGGAAGACACGGTACCCACCTGTCAGTGGGAAGACACGGTACCCACCTGTCAGTGGGAAGACACGGTACCCACCTGTCAGTGGGAAGACACGGTACCCACCTGTCAGTGGGAAGACACGGTACCCACCTGTCAGTGGGAAGACACGGTACCCACCTGTCAGTGGGAAGACACGGTACCCACCTGTCAGTGGGAAGACACGGTACCCACCTGTCAGTGGGAAGACACGGTACCCACCTGTCAGTGGGAAGACACGGTACCCACCTGTCAGTGGGAAGACACGGTACCCACCTGTCAGTGGGAAGACACGGTACCCACCTGTCAGTGGGAAGACACGGTACCCACCTGTCAGTGGGAAGACACGGTACCCACCTGTCAGTGGGAAGACACGGTACCCACCTGTCAGTGGGAAGACACGGTACCCACCTGTCAGTCAGTGGGAAGACACGGTACCCACCTGTCAGTGGGAAGACACGGTACCCACCCACCTGTCAGTGGGAAAGACCCACGGTACGGTACCCACCTGTCAGTGGGAAGACACGGTACCCACCTGTCAGTGGGAAGACACGGTACCCACCTGTCAGTGGGAAGACACGGTACCCACCTGTCAGTGGGAAGACACGGTACCCACCTGTCAGTGGGAAGACACGGTACCCACCTGTCAGTGGGAAGACACGGTACCCACCTGTCAGTGGGAAGACACGGTACCCACCTGTCAGTGGGAAGACACGGTACCCACCTGTCAGTGGGAAGACACGGTACCCACCTGTCAGTGGGAAGACACGGTACCCACCTGTCAGTGGGAAGACACGGTACCCACCTGTCAGTGGGAAGACACGGTACCCACCTGTCAGTGGGAAGACACGGTACCCACCTGTCAGTGGGAAGACACGGTACCCACCTGTCAGTGGGAAGACACGGTACCCACCTGTCAGTGGGAAGACACGGTACCCACCTGTCAGTGGGAAGACACGGTACCCACCTGTCAGTCGGAAGACACGGTACCCACCTGTGTCACGGTGGGAAGACACGGTACCCACCTGTCAGTGGGAAGACACGGTACCCACCTGTCAGTGGGAAGACACGGTACCCACCTGTCAGTGGGAAGACACGGTACCCACCTGTCAGTGGGAAGACACGGTACCCACCTGTCAGTGGGAAGACACGGTACCCACCTGTCAGTGGGAAGACACGGTACCCACCTGTCAGTGGGAAGACACGGTACCCACCTGTCAGTGGGAAGACACGGTACCCACCTGTCAGTGGGAAGACACGGTACCCACCTGTCAGTGGGACACGGTACCCACCTGTCAGTGGGAAGACACGGTACCCACCTGTCAGTGGGAAGACACGGTACCCACCTGTCAGTGGGAAGACACGGTACCCACCTGTCAGTGGGAAGACACGGTACCCACCTGTCAGTGGGAAGACACGGTACCCACCTGTCAGTGGGAAGACACGGTACCCACCTGTCAGTGGGAAGACACGGTACCCACCTGTCAGTGGGAAGACACGGTACCCACCTGTCAGTGGGAAGACACGGTACCCACCTGTCAGTGGGAAGACACGGTACCCACCTGTCAGTGGGAAGACACGGTACCCACCTGTCAGTGGGAAGACACGGTACCCACCTGTCAGTGGGAAGACACGGTACCCACCTGTCAGTGGGAAGACACAGTACCCACCTGTCAGTGGGAAGACACGGTACCCACCTGTCAGTGGGAAGACACGGTACCCACCTGTCAGTGGGAAGACACGGTACCCACCTGTCAGTGGGAAGACACGGTACCCACCTGTCAGTGGAAGAACGGACCCACCTGTCGGTACCCACCTGTCAGTGGGAAGACACGGTACCCACCTGTCAGTGGGAAGACACGGTACCCACCTGTCAGTGGGAAGACACGGTACCCACCTGTCAGTGGGAAGACACGGTACCCACCTGTCAGTGGGAAGACACGGTACCCACCTGTCAGTGGGAAGACACGGTACCCACCTGTCAGTGGGAAGACACGGTACCCACCTGTCAGTGGGAAGACACGGTACCCACCTGTCAGTGGGAAGACACGGTACCCACCTGTCAGTGGGAAGACACGGTACCCACCTGTCAGTGGGAAGACACGGTACCCACCTGTCAGTGGGAAGACACGGTACCCACCTGTCAGTGGGAAGACACGGTACCCACCTGTCAGTTGGAAGACACGGTACCCACCTGTCAGTGGGAAGACACGGTACCCACCTGTCAGTGTCACCTGTGGGAAGACACGGTACCCACCTGTCAGTGGGGAAGACACGGTACCCACCTGTCAGTGGGAAGACACGGTACCCACCTGTCAGTGGGAAGACACGGTACCCACCTGTCAGTGGGGAAGACACGGTACCCACCTGTCAGTGGGGAAGACACCGGTACCCACCTGTCAGTGGGAAGACACGGTACCTGTCCACGGTACCCGCCTGTCAGTGGGAAGACACGGTACCCACCTGTCAGTGGAAGAACGGACCTGTCAGTGGGAAGACACGGTACCCACCTGTCAGTGGGAAGACACGGTACCCACCTGTCAGTGGGAAGACACGGTACCCACCTGTCAGTGGGAAGACACGGTACCCACCTGTCAGTGGGAAGACACGGTACCCACCTGTCAGTGGGAAGACACGGTACCCACCTGTCAGTGGGAAGACACGGTACCCACCTGTCAGTGGGAAGACACGGTACCCACCTGTCAGTGGGAAGACACGGTACCCACCTGTCAGTGGGAAGACACGGTACCCACCTGTCAGTGGGAAGACACGGTACCCACCTGTCAGTGGGAAGACACGGTACCCACCTGTCAGTGGGAAGACACGGTACCCACCTGTCAGTGGGAAGACACGGTACCCACCTGTCAGTGGGAAGACACGGTACCCACCTGTCAGTGGGAAGACACGGTACCCACCTGTCAGTGGGAAGACACGGTACCCACCTGTCAGTGGGAAGACACGGTACCCACCTGTCAGTGGGAAGACACGGTACCCACCTGTCAGTGGGAAGACACGGTACCCACCTGTCAGTGGGAAGACACGGTACCCACCTGTCAGTGGGAAGACACGGTACCCACCTGTCAGTGGGAAGACACGGTACCCACCTGTCAGTGGGAAGACACGGTACCCACCTGTCAGTGGGAAGACACGGTACCCACCTGTCAGTGGGGACACGGACCTGTCAGTGGGAAGACACGGTACCCACCTGTCAGTACGGTACCCACCTGTCAGTGGGAAGACACGGTACCCACCTGTCAGTGGGAAGACACGGTACCCACCTGTCAGTGGGAAGACACGGTACCCACCTGTCAGTGGGAACGGTACCCACCTGTCACGGGACCCACCTGTCAGTGGGAAGACACGGTACCCACCTGTCAGTGGGAAGACACGGTACCCACCTGTCAGTGGGAAGACACGGTACCCACCTGTCAGTGGGAAGACACGGTACCCACCTGTCAGTGGGAAGACACGGTACCCACCTGTCAGTGGGAAGACACGGTACCCACCTGTCAGTGGGAAGACACGGTACCCACCTGTCAGTGGGAAGACACGGTACCCACCTGTCAGTGGGAAGACACGGTACCCACCTGTCAGGTGGAAGACACGGTACCCACCTGTCAGTGGGAAGACACGGTACCCACCTGTCAGTGGGAAGACACGGTACCCACCTGTCAGTGGGAAGACACGGTACCCACCTGTCAGTGGGAAGACACGGTACCCACCTGTCAGTGGGAAGACACGGTACCCACCTGTCAGTGGGAAGACACGGTACCCACCTGTCAGTGGGAAGACACGGTACCCACCTGTCAGTGGGAAGATACGGTACCCACCTGTCAGTGGGAAGACACGGTACCCACCTGTCAGTGGGAAGACACGGTACCCACCTGTCAGTGGGAAGACACGGTACCCACCTGTCAGTGGGAAGACACGGTACCCACCTGTCAGTGGGAAGACACGGTACCCACCTGTCAGTGGCAAGATACGGTACCCGACAGTGGGAAGACACGGTACCCACCTGTCAGTGGGAAGACACGGTACCCACCTGTCAGTGGGAAGACACGGTACCCACCTGTCAGTGGGAAGACACGGTACCCACCTGTCAGTGGGAAGACACGGTACCCACCTGTCAGTGGGAAGACACGGTACCCACCTGTCAGTGGGAAGTACACTGTCAGTACCCAACTGTCAGTGGGAAGACACGGTACCCACCTGTCAGTGGGAAGACACGGTACCCACATGTCAGTGGGAAGACACGGTACCCACCTCAGTCACGGTCAGGGAAGACACGGTACCCACCTGTCAGTGGGGACACGGACCTGTCAGTGGGAAGATACGGTCCCCACCTGTCAGTGGGAAGACACGGTACCCACCTGTCAGTGGGAAGACACGGTACCCACCTGTCAGTGGGAAGACACGGTACCCACCTGTCTGGGAAGACACGGTCAGTCAGGGAAGACACGGTACCCACCTGTCAGTGGGAAGAGACGGTACCCACCTGTCAGTGGGAAGACACGGTACCCACCTGTCAGTGGGAAGACACGGTACCCACCTGTCAGTGGGAAGACACGGTACCCACCTGTCAGTGGGAAGACACGGTACCCACCTGTCAGTGGGAAGACACGGTACCCACCTGTCAGTGGGAAGACACGGTACCCACCTGTCAGTGGGAAGACACGGTACCCACCTGTCAGTGGGAAGACACGGTACCCACCTGTCAGTGGGAAGACACGGTACCCACCTGTCAGTGGGAAGACACGGTACCCACCTGTCAGTGGGAAGACACGGTACCCACCTGTCAGTGGGAAGACACGGTACCCACCTGTCAGTGGGAAGACACGGTACCCACCTGTCAGTGGGAAGACACGGTACCCACCTGTCAGTGGGAAGACACGGTACCCACCTGTCAGTGGGAAGACACGGTACCCACCTGTCAGTGGGAAGACACGGTACCCACCTGTCAGTGGGAAGACACGGTACCCACCTGTCAGTGGGAAGACACGGTACCCATCTGTCAGTTGGAAGACACGGTACCCACCTATCAGTGGGAAGACACGGTACCCATCTGTCAGTGGGAAGATACGGTATCCACCTGTCAGTGCGAAGACACGGTACCCACCTGTCAGTGGGAAGACACGGTACCCACCTGTCAGTGGGAAGACACGGTACCCACCTGTCAGTGGGAAGACACGGTACCCACCTGTCAGTGGGAAGACACGGTTCCCACCTGTCAGTGGGATGATACGGTACCCACCTGTCAGTGGGAAGACACGGCACCCACCTGTCAGTGGGAAGACACGGTACCCACCTGTCAGTGGGAAGACACGGTACCCACCTGTCAGTGGGAAGACACGGTACCCACCTGTCAGTGGGAAGACACGGTACCCACCTGTCAGTGGGAAGACACGGTACCCACCTGTCAGTGGGAAGACACGGTACCCACCTGTCAGTGGGAAGACACGGTACCCACCTGTCAGTGGGAAGACACGGTACCCACCTGTCAGTGGGAAGACACGGTACCCACCTGTCAGTGGGAAGACACGGTACCCACCTGTCAGTGGGAAGACACGGTACCCACCTGTCAGTGGGAAGACACGGTACCCACCTGTCAGTGGGAAGACACGGAACCCACCTGTCAGTTGGAAGACACGGTACCCACCTATCAGTGCGAAGACACGGTACCCACCTGTCAGTGGGAAGACACGGTACCCACCTGTCAGTGGGAAGATACGGTACCCACCTGTCAGTGGGAAGACACGGTACCCACCTGTCATTGGGAAGACACGGTACCCACCTGTCAGTGGAAAGACATGGCACCCACCTGTCAGTGGGAAGATACGGTACCCACCTGTCAGTGGGAAGACACGGTACCCACCTGGGAAGACACGGTCAGTGGGAAGAAACGGTACCCACCTGTCAGTGGGAAGACACGGTACCCACCTGTCAGTGGGAAGACACGGTACCCACCTGTCAGTGGGAAGACACGGTACCTACCTGTCAGTGTACCCACCTGTCAGTTGGAAGACACGGTACCCACCTGTCAGTGGGAAGACACGGTACCCACCTGTCAGAGGGAAGACACGGTACCCACCTGTCAGTGGGAAGACACGGTACCCACCTGTCAGTGGGAAGACACGGTACCCACCTGTCAGTGGGAAGACACGGTACCCACCTGTCAGTGGGAAGACACGGTACCCATCTGTCAGTGGGAAGACACGGTACCCACCTGTCAGTGGAAGACACGGTACCCATCTGTCAGTGGGAAGATACGGTACCCACCTGTCAGTGGAAGACACGGTACCCACTGTCAGTGGGAAGATACGGTACCCACCTGTCAGTGGAAGACACGGTACCCACCTGTCAGTGGGAAGACACGGTACCCACCTGTCAGTGGGAAGACACGGTACCCACCTGTCAGTGGGAAGACACGGTACCCACCTGTCAGTGGGAAGACAGACACGGTACCCACCTGTCAGTGGGAAGACACGGTACCCACCTGTCAGTGGGAAGACACGGTACCCACCTGTCAGTGGGAAGACACGGTACCCACCTGTCAGTGGGAAGACACGGTACCCACCTGTCAGTGGGAAGACACGGTACCCACCTGTCAGTGGGAAGACACGGTACCCACCTGTCAGTGGGAAGACACGGTACCCACCTGTCAGTGGGAAGACACGGTACCCACCTGTCAGTGGGAAGACACGGTACCCACCTGTCAGTGGGAAGACACGGGACCCACCTGTCAGTGGGAAGACACGGTACCCACCTGTCAGTGGGAAGACACGGTACCCACCTGTCAGTGGGAAGACACGGTACCCACCTGTCAGTGGGAAGACACGGTACCCACCTGTCAGTGGGAAGACACGGTACCCACCTGTCAGTGGGAAGACACGGTACCCACCTGTCAGTGGAAAGACACGGTACCCACCTGTCAGTGGGAAGATACGGTACCCACCTGTCAGTGGCAAAACACGGTACCCACCTGTCAGTGGGAAGATACGGTACCCACCTGTCAGTGGGAAGACACGGTACCCCCTGTCAGTGGGAAGACACGGTACCCACCTGTCAGTGGGAAGACACGGTACCCACCTGTCAGTGGGAAGACACGGTACCCACCTGTCAGTGGGAAGACACGGTACCCACCTGTCAGTGGGAAGACACGGTACCCACCTGTCAGTGGGAAGACACGGTACCCACCTGTCAGTGGGAAGACACGGTACCCACCTGTCAGTGGGAAGACACGGTACCCACCTGTCAGTGGGAAGACACGGTACCCACCTGTCAGTGGGAAGACACGGTACCCACCTGTCAGTGGAAGAACGGTACCCACCTGTCACGGTACACACCTGTCAGTGTGAAGACACGGTACCCACCTGTCAGTGGGAAGACACGGTACCCACCTGTCAGTGGGAAGACACGGTACCCACCTGTCAGTGGGAAGACACGGTACCCACCTGTCAGTGGGAAGACACGGTACCCACCTGTCAGTGGGAAGACACGGTACCCACCTGTCAGTGGGAAGACACGGTACCCACCTGTCAGTGGGAAGACACGGTACCCACCTGTCAGTGGGAAGACACGGTACCCACCTGTCAGTGGGAAGACACGGTACCCACCTGTCAGTGGGAAGACACGGTACCCACCTGTCAGTGGGAAGACACGGTACCCACCAGTCAGTGGGAAGACACGGTACCCACCTGTCAGTGGGAAGACACGGTGCCCACCTGTCAGTGGGAAGACACGGTACCCACCTGTCAGTTGGAAGACACGGTACCCACCTGTCAGTGGGAAGACACGGTACCCATCTGTCAGTGGGATGATACGGTACCCACCTGTCAGTGGGAAGATACGGTACCCACCTGTCAGTGGGAAGACTCGGTACCCACCTGTCCTGTCAGTGGGAAGACACGGTACCCACCTGGTACCCACTGTCTGTACCCAGTGGGAAGACACGGTACCCACCTGTCAGTGGGAAGGCACGGTACCCACCTGTCAGTGGGAAGACACGGTACCCACCTGTCAGTGGGAAGACACGGTACCCACCTGTCAGTGGCAAGACACGGTACCCACCTGTCAGTGGGAAGACACGGTACCCACCTGTCAGTGGGAAGACACGGTACCCACCTGTCAGTGGGAAGACACGGTACCCACCTGTCAGTGGGAAGACACGGTACCCACCTGTCAGTGGGAAGACACGGTACCCACCTGTCAGTGGGAAGACACGTGGGAAGACACGGTACCCACCTGTCAGTGGGAAGACACGGTACCCACCTGTCAGTGGGAAGACACGGTACCCACCTGTCAGTGGGAAGACACGGTACCCACCTGTCAGTGGGAAGACACGGTACCCACCTGTCAGTGGGAAGACACGGTACCCACCTGTCAGTGGGAAGACACGGTACCCACCTGTCAGTGGGAAGACACGGTACCCACCTGTCAGTGGGAAGATACGGTACCCACCTGTCAGTGGGAAGACACGGTACCCACCTGTCAGTGGGAAGACACGGTACCCACCTGTCAGTGGAAAGACATGGTACCCACCTGTCAGTGGGAAGATACGGTACCCACCTGTCAGTGGGTACCCACTGTCACACGGTACCCACCTGTCAGTGGGAAGACACGGTACCCACCTGTCAGTGGGAAGACACGGTACCTACCTGTCAGTGGGAAGACACGGTACCCACCTGTCAGTGGGAAGACACGGTACCCACCTGTCAGTGGGAAGACACGGTACCCACCTGTCAGTGGGAAGACACGGGTACCCACCTGTCAGTGGGATGATACGGTACCCACCTGTCAGTGGGAAGACACGGTACCCACCTGTCAGTGGGAAGACACGATACCTACCTGTCAGTGGGAAGACACGGTACCTACCTGTCAGTGGGAAGACACGGTACCCACCTGTCAGTGGGAAGACACGGTACCCACCTGTCAGTGGGAAGACACGGTACCCACTGTCTGGAAGACACGGTCAGTGGGAAGATACGGTACCCACCTGTCAGTGGCAAGACACGGTACCCACTGTCAGTGGCAAGATACGGTACCCACCTGTCAGTGGGAAGACACGGTACCCACCTGTCAGTGGGAAGACACGGTACCCACCTGTCAGTGGGAAGACACGGTACCCACCTGTCAGTGGGAAGACACGGTACCCACCTGTCAGTGGGAAGACACGGTACCCACCTGTCAGTGGGATGATACGGTACCCACCTGTCAGTGGGAAGACACGGCACCCACCTGTCAGTGGGAAGACACGGTACCCACCTGTCAGTGGGAAGACACGGTGGGAAGACACGGTACCCACCTGTCAGTGGGAAGACACGGTACCCACCTGTCAGTGGGAAGACACGGTACCCACCTGTCAGTGGGATGATACGGTACCCACCTGTCAGTGGGAAGATACGGTACCCACCTGTCAGTGGGAAGACTCGGTACCCACCTGTCAGTGGGAAGACACGGTACCCACCTGTCAGTGGGAAGACACGGTACCCACCTGTCAGTGGGAAGACAGGGTACCCACCTGTCAGTGGGAAGACACGGTACCCACCTGTCAGTGGGAAGACACGGTACCCACTGTCAGTGGCAAGATACGGTACCCACCTGTCAGTGGGAAGACACGGTACCCACCTGTCAGTGGGAAGACACGGTACCCACCTGTCAGTGGGAAGACACGGTACCCACCTGTCAGTGGCAAGATATGGTACCCACCTGTCAGTGGGAAGACACGGTACCCACCTGTCAGTGGGAAAACACGGTACCCACCTGTCAGTGGGGAGACGCGGTACCCACCTGTCAGTGGGAAGACGCGGTACCCACCTGTCAGTTGGAAGACACGGTACCCACCTGTCAGTGGGAAGACGCGGTACCCACCTGTCAGTTGGAAGACACGGTACCCACCTGTCAGTGAGAAGACACGGTACTCACCTGTCAGTGGCAAGATACGGTACCCACCTGTCAGTGGCAAGACATGGTACCCACCTATCAGTGGTAAGATACGGTACACACCTGTGAGTGGCAAGACACGGTACACACCTGTCAGTGGTAAGAGACAGTACGCCCCTGTCGGTGGCAACATACAGTACACACCTGTCAATGGCAAGGGACGGCACACACATCTCAGTGGTAAAAGACAGTACACATCTGTTGGTGGCAAGAGAGAGTACACATCTGTTGGTGGCAAGAGATAGTACACAGCTGTCAGTGGGCATCCGGATGTTGCAATGTTCCTCTTGACGTTGTTTACCCCATCCTTCCTTGTGATCTTTTCCTGGGAGCTGCAGCAAACAAGACCATTGTACCAGAATCGGTTTGCCGATTCACTGTGGTATATACACCTGTGTTCGGCGAGGAGAGCGGCGGCAAGGCGATGTGCAACACCAATGCGGATGGTCTGCAGGTCGAGGCGCGTGTCAGTGAGGGAGGAATTGGCGATAACCAACAGAAAATCCCCCGCATGAAAAGGTCTCACTGCTATGAGGCCAGCTCTGTCTTTCCTTGACGCTTTCTGAAGCACTGTTGAGGCTGTATTCTCCACTACTGGACCGTTGCAGTTTGACTGTATTTGTTAGGAAGAGCAAGTTTGGTTGTGGAGCCTGTTAGATTATCCCATACCTTGGTCAGCCAATTTTTAGTTACGACCCTTTACGTTGTCCCTGAGGTGTTCAGAGAGAATCTCTGCCACGAGTTCACTGGCTGGCACACATGAAGGCAGGAAAGCAGGTAATCTGTGGTGCCTTGTGAACGCCAATACCTCCTAGTTTGACTGAAGTATAGCTTTGTCCCACTGTCTGTCATCTAGAGCAACATTGAATGTTTTTATGAATATTAACCTCAGGATACTGTCGTAGTCACATCCTATAAGGTTGTCACATGAGGATGCGCATCTTAAAAATTAAGTTAGCATGGACCGACTCATGCACTCTGTGAGAGGATACAAGGCATCGTGGGTGTCTAGATATCCTGCTCATTGTTCCATCTTCCTCATGTCTTCCAGATTATTCTTGAGAATTGCGTCAATAGCAGGAGTTTCAATAGGAGTTCCAAGCACGACGATATTTAAAGGGCAATCGTTCACTTACCTGGTATTATGATTCTTAATACATCAGTCACTTGTTGATTGACTGAGATGATTCCTCATTTAGATGGAATAATAAAGATTCCCATACTTTGTCCCCGTGGCGTCACTGGCCAAGATCTGCTGGAAGGGATTCTTTTGTCCCCGTGCCAGTTCTTCCAGGGATAAAATGCAGTCCCATCGGGGTGGTTGGCAGGCTTATTCGGACTGCTGCGAAGTAAAGACGAGTTTTCTCTCGCCCGGGCAATGGGCTATGGTCCGGATTCTCTTGATGATCTCGTTAATTTCGCTGTGTCTCACATGCTAACCTTTGGAAAAGGTTTAGGAAAAGGTCACACCATGTAGACCATACCAGCCAACTACCACTTTGCTGCAGATACACTTGTACTTGGTGTGAAGAGTTACCAAGGAGGAAAGCTGCTGCAGTACGAAGAGTCTCAAGGTCTAAATATATGAGGAACGCAGAAAC
Organism: Cherax quadricarinatus; assembly: GCF_038502225.1. Taxonomy (NCBI): domain Eukaryota; kingdom Metazoa; phylum Arthropoda; class Malacostraca; order Decapoda; family Parastacidae; genus Cherax; species Cherax quadricarinatus. The sequence continues at coordinate 24,745,382 of NC_091345.1, forward strand.
AGGAACTGTTAGAACAAAGTCACCCATGTGAATCATACTTACAGCTAAAATGCGAGTTCTCTTACTGGCATAACTCGCACCTGCTGGCAAAGCTGCGGCAGTCTTTTCCTTGGTCTCAGTATGATGGCTGCATCCCGGTTCACTGTTTCGGCAAGACGTGATGAGTCTCATTCTTCTATACTTCTTTTTATAGTGCACAGAGAGATACACCAAAAAATGAAGAAGACTAGCGATCTCAGGAAAAACCACAGGCAAGACAAATGCTAACAAATCTTGTGAACTCTGACAGGAGACTCTCTGCATCATCTCCGACTACTGGGTTGAGCATTTGTTTGATGTGTTGTGGCCTTAATGCAGTGAAGCCACCAGCAAATCCTAGAAGGAAAGACATGACAGCTTTGTACACTTCTGCTTCTTGGACTGTCAATCCTTCTACTTCAGTGGTAGCTTCGAGAGCATCACTGTCGCTGTTAAGGGCTCTGGCCGAGTGTTTGCCTCGTAAACTCCTGATGTGATGGAGACCCTGGTAGGGGGCAATTGCTTCTTTCTTGGCGATTAGTCTGATTGCTCCTGCAGTCACACTAATCACTTCTCTGGCAGGTGCCTTTGGCACAGTGACTATTTTTCTAATGACAGATATTCCTAGGGCCGTGTCTCTCCTGGATGGAGTAACCAGGAAGGTAAAGCCAAATAGGAGAAGATTGTGTCATGTTCCGAGGCTGTTAAAGTATAGTTGAGTGGGTTCATGCTTCAGAATTTTGAACGAAGTTAATTTTATTGCTTCTTTGAAGTTGTAATAAAGTTGGTAGAATTACCGACAATATGTAAAGTAAAAGGACACAAGTGCAACTAATGTGACATTTATTGTGGCAACGTTTCGCTCTCCAGGAGCTTTATCAAGCCATTACAAACAATACATGGACACAGAGGGTATATAAAGGCTCAGAGTGAGGTGAATACTAGTGAGGTACCAGTTTGATGTTCACTAGTGGTAGTAGTACTAGTGAACATCAAACTGGTACCTCACTAGTATTCACCTCACTCTGAGCCTTTATATACCCTCTGTGTCCATGTATTGTTTGTAATGGCTTGATAAAGCTCCTGGAGAGCGAAACGTTGCCACAATAAATGTCACATTAGTTGCACTTGTGTCCTTTTACTTTACTTCTTTGAAGTTATTTGCTGAGCAGAAGCTTGAAGTGATGCTGGTATCTAAGCTTGCTGTGAGGGATTGTCGGTAGTTGTTGTCTAGTGGAAAAATATAGATGTCTAGACACTGACCAGTTTTAATTGTGTTCGAGGATTTAGCCATTTCTATTCTTGATATTCCAATCTCTATTGTATACCTGGCACGTACAACGCCTCTCCCTCTAGCGTCACTTTGACGCGGGTGTCAAAATACAATAAGAATGAAATGCTCCAAAAGGCACTCAGGAGAGGAATCTGTGACGAGGTACCGGTCCCTCCTCGACCATTGTCAAGTAACAATTTGATAAAGGGAGAAAAATAGAAAAGACCTAAAACAGTAGGATGTTTGAGAAAGAATAGTGTGAGAGTAGTAGTAGCTGCAGTAGTAGTAATAGTACTAGTCGTACTAGTGGTGGAAGTCGTAGTGGTGTTGAAAGTAATAGCAATAGCAGCAATAACAGAAATATTGGTAATAGTAGTACTAGTAGTCAGAGTATTGGTAATAATTGTGTAGTACTTATAATAGTAATAAAAGTACTGAAAGAAATTTGTTATTGTAGTATCACTATTAGGAGATGTAGTAGTAGTGGTAGATGTAGTAGTAGTGGTAGATGTAGTAGTAGTGGTAGATGTAGTAGTAGTGGTAGATGTAGTAGTAGTGGTAGATGTAGTAGTAGTGGTAGATGTAGTAGTAGTGGTAGATGTAGTAGTAGTGGTAGATGTAGTAGTAGTGGTAGATGTAGTAGTAGTGGTAGATGTAGTAGTAGTGGTAGATGTAGTAGTAGTGGTAGATGTAGTAGTAGTGGTAGATGTAGTAGTAGTGGTAGATGTAGTAGTAGTGGTAGATGTAGTAGTAGTGGTAGATGTAGTAGTAGTGGTAGATGTAGTAGTAGCGGTAGATGCAGTAGTAGTGGTAGATGCAGTAGTAGTGGTAGATGTAGTAGTAGTGGTAGATGTAGTAGTAGTGGTAGATGTAGTAGTAGTGGTAGATGCAGTAGTAGTGGTAGATGCAGTAGTAGTGGTAGATGTAGTAGTAGTGGTAGATGTAGTAGTAGTGGTAGATGTAGTAGTAGTGGTAGATGTAGTAGTAGTGGTAGATGTAGTAGTAGTGGTAGATGTAGTAGTAGTGGTAGATGTAGTAGTAGTGGTAGATGTAGTAGTAGTGGTAGATGCAGTAGTAGTGGAAATGCAGCAGTAGTGGTAGATGTAGTAGTAGTGGTAGATGTAGTAGTAGTGGTAGACGTAGTAGTAGTGGTAGATGTAGTAGTAGTGGTAGACGTAGTAGTAGTGGTAGATGCAGTAGTAGTGGTAGACGTAGTAGTAGTGGTAGATGTAGTAGTAGTGGTAGACGTAGTAGTAGTGGTAGATGTAGTAGTAGTGGTAGATGTAGAAGTAGTGGTAGATGCAGTAGTAGAGGTAGATGTAGTAGTAGTGGTAGATGTAGTAGTAGTGGTAGATGTAGTAGTAGTGGTAGACGTAGTAGTAGTGGTAGATGCAGTAGTAGTGGTAGACGTAGTAGTAGTGGTAGATGTAGTAGTAGTGGTAGACGTAGTAGTAGTGGTAGATGTAGTAGTAGTGGTAGATGTAGAAGTAGTGGTAGATGCAGTAGTAGAGGTAGATGTAGTAGCAGTGGTAGATGTAGTAGATGTAGTAGTAGTAGTAGATGTAGTAGTAGTGGTAGATGAAGTAGTAGTGGTAGATGTAGTAGATGTAGTAGTAGTGGTAGATGTAGTAGATGTAGTAGTAGTGGTAGATGTAGTAGTAGTGGTAGATGTAGTAGTAGTGGTAGATGTAGTAGTAGTGGTAGATGTAGTAGCAGTGGTAGATGTAGTAGTAGTGGTAGATGTAGTAGATGTAGTAGTAGTGGTAGATGTAGTAGTAGTGGTAGATGCAGTAGTAGTGGTAGATGTAGTAGTAGTGGTAGATGTAGTAGTAGTGGTAGATGTAGTAGTAGTGGTAGATGTAGTAGTAGTGGTAGATGTAGTAGATGTAGTAGTAGTGGTAGATGTAGTAGTAGTGGTAGATGCAGTAGTAGTGGTAGATGTAGTAGTAGTGGTAGATGTAGTAGTAGTGGTAGATGTAGTAGTAGTGGTAGATGTAGTAGTAGTGGTAGATGTAGTAGTAGTGGTAGATGCAGTAGTAGTGGTAGATGTAGTAGTAGTAGTGGTAGATGTAGTAGTAGTGGTAGATGTAGTAGTAGTGGTAGATGTAGTAGTAGTGGTAGATGTAGTAGTAGTGGTAGATGCAGTAGTATTGGTAGATGTAGTAGTAGTGGTAGATGTAGTAGTAGTGGTAGATGTAGTGGTAGTGGTAGATGCAGTAGTAGTGGTAGATGTAGTGGTAGTGGTAGATGCAGTAGTAGTGGTAGATGTAGTACTAGTGGTAGATGTAGTAGTAGTGGTAGATGTAGTAGTAGTGGTAGATGTAGTAGTAGTGGTAGATGTAGTAGTAGTGGTAGATGTAGTAGTAGTGGTAGATGTAGTAGTAGTGGAAGATGTAGTAGTTGTGGTAGATGTAGTGGTAGTGGTAGATGTAGTAGTAGTGGTAGATGTAGTAGTAGTGGTAGATGTAGTAGTAGTGGTAGATGTAGTAGTAGTGGTAGATGTAGTAGTAGTGGTAGATGTAGTACTAGTGGTAGATGTAGTAGTAGTGGTAGATGTAGTGGTAGTGGTAGATGTAGTAGTAGTGGTAGATGTAGTAGTAGTGGTAGATGCAGTAGTAGTGGTAGATGTAGTAGTAGTGGAAGATGTAGTAGTTGTGGTAGATGCAGTAGTAGTGGTAGATGTAATAGTAGTGGTAGATGCAGTAGTAGTGGTAGATGTAGTAGTAATGGTGGTAGATGCAGTAGTAATGGCAGATGTAGTAGTAGTGGTAGATGTAGTAGTAGTGGTAGATGTAGTGGGAGTGGTAGATGTAGTGGGAGTAGTAGATGTAGTAGTAGTGGTAGATGTAGTAGTGGTGGTAGATGCAGTAGTAGTGGTAGATGTAGTAGTAGTGGTAGATGTAGTGGTAGTGGTAGATGTAGTAGTAGTGGTAGATGTAGTGGTAGTGGTAGATGTAGTAGTAGTGGTAGATGTAGTAGTAGTGGTAGATGTAGTACTAGTGGTAGATGCAGTAGTAGTGGTAGATGAAATAGTAGTGGTAGATGTAATAGTAGTGGTAGATGTAGTCGTAGTGGTAGATGTAGTAGTAGTGGTAGATGTAGTAGTACTGGTAGATGTAGTAGTAGTGGTAGATGTAGTAGTAGTGGTAGATACAGTAGTAGTGGTAGATGTAGTAGTGGTGGTAGATGTAATAGTAGTGGTAGATGCAGTAGTAGTGGTAGATGTAGTAGTAGTGGTAGATGTAGTAGTAGTGGTAGATGTAGTGGGAGTGGTAGATGTAGTGGGAGTGGTAGATGTAGTAGTAGTGGTAGATGCAGTAGTAGTGGTAGATGAAATAGTAGTGGTAGATGTAATAGTAGTGGTAGATGTAGTCGTAGTGGTAGATGTAGTAGTAGTGGTAGATGTAGTAGTAGTGGTAGATGTAGTAGTAGTGGTAGATGAAATAGTAGTGGTAGATGTAATAGTAGTGGTAGATGTAGTAGTAGTGGTAGATGTAGTAGTAGTGGTAGATGTAGTAGTAGTGGTAGATACAGTAGTAGTGGTAGATGTAGTAGTAGTGGTAGATGTAGTAGTAGTGGTAGATGCAGTAGTAGTGGCAGATGTAGTAGTAGTGGTAGATGTAGTAGTATTGGTAGATGTAATAGTAGTGGTAGATGTAGTAGTAGTGGTAGATGTAGTAGTAGTGGTAGATGCAGTAGTAGTGGTAGATGTAGTGGGAGTGGTAGATGTAGTGGGAGTGGTAGATGTAGTAGTAGTGGTAGATGCAGTAGTAGTGGTAGATGTAGTAGTAGTGGTAGATGTAGTAGTAGTGGTAGATGTAGTGGGAGTGGTAGATGTAGTAGTAGTGGTAGATGCAGTAGTAGTGGTAGATGTAGTGGTAGTGGTAGATGTAGTGGTAGTGGTAGATGTAGTGGTAGTGGTAGATGTAGTGGTAGTGGTAGATGTAGTGGTAGTGGTAGAAGCAGTAGTAGTGGTAGATGTAGTAGTAGTGGTAGATGTAGTAGTAGTGGTAGATGTAGTACTAGTGGTAGATGTAGTGGTAGATGCAGTAGTATTGGTAGATGTAGTGGTAGTGGTAGATGCAGTAGTAGTGGTAGATGTAGTGGTAGTGGTAGATGTAGTGGTAGTGGTAGATGTAGTGGTAGTGGTAGATGTAGTGGTAGTGGTAGATGTAGTACTAGTGGTAGATGTAGTAGTAGTGGTAGATGTAGTAGTAGTGGTAGATGTAGTAGTAGTGGTAGATGTAGTAGTAGTGGTAGATGTAGTAGTAGTGGTAGATGTAGTACTAGTGGTAGATGTAGTGGTAGTGGTAGATGTAGTGGTAGTGGTAGATGTAGTGGTAGTGGTAGATGTAGTGGTAGTGGTAGATGTAGTGGTAGTGGTAGATGTAGTGGTAGTGGTAGATGTAGTGGTAGTGGTAGATGTAGTGGTAGTGGTAGAAGCAGTAGTAGTGGTAGATGTAGTAGTAGTGGTAGATGTAGTAGTAGTGGTAGATGTAGTACTAGTGGTAGATGTAGTGGTAGATGCAGTAGTATTGGTAGATGTAGTGGTAGTGGTAGATGCAGTAGTAGTGGTAGATGTAGTGGTAGTGGTAGATGTAGTGGTAGTGGTAGATGTAGTGGTAGTGGTAGATGTAGTGGTAGTGGTAGATGTAGTACTAGTGGTAGATGTAGTAGTAGTGGTAGATGTAGTAGTAGTGGTAGATGTAGTAGTAGTGGTAGATGTAGTAGTAGTGGTAGATGTAGTAGTAGTGGTAGATGTAGTACTAGTGGTAGATGTAGTGGTAGTGGTAGATGTAGTAGTAGTGGTAGATGTAGTAGTAGTGGTAGATGTAGTACTAGTGGTAGATGTAGTGGTAGATGCAGTAGTATTGGTAGATGTAGTGGTAGTGGTAGATGCAGTAGTAGTGGTAGATGTAGTAGTAGTGGTAGATGCAGTAGTAGTGGTAGATGTAGTAGTAGTGGTAGATGTAGTAGTAGTGGTAGATGTAGTAGTAGTGGTAGATGTAGTAGTAGTGGTAGATGTAGTACTAGTGGTAGATGTAGTGGTAGTGGTAGATGTAGTAGTAGTGGTAGATGTAGTAGTAGTGGTAGATGTAGTAGTAGTGGTAGATGTAGTAGTAGTGGTAGATGTAGTACTAGTGGTAGATGTAGTGGTAGTGGTAGATGTAGTAGTAGTGGTAGATGTAGTAGTAGTGGTAGATGTAGTACTAGTGGTAGATGTAGTAGTAGTGGTAGATGTAGTACTAGTGGTAGATGTAGTGGTAGTGGTAGATGTAGTACTAGTGGTAGATGTAGTAGTAGTGGTAGATGTAGTACTAGTGGTAGATGTAGTAGTAGTGGTAGATGTAGTACTAGTGGTAGATGTAGTGGTAGTGGTAGATGTAGTAGTAGTGGTAGATGTAGTAGTAGTGGTAGATGTAGTAGTAGTGGTAGATGTAGTAGTAGTGGTAGATGTAGTACTAGTGGTAGATGTAGTACTAGTGGTAGATGTAGTAGTAGTGGTAGATGTAGTACTAGTGGTAGATGTAGTGGTAGTGGTAGATGTAGTAGTAGTGGTAGATGTAGTAGTAGTGGTAGATGTAGTAGTAGTGGTAGATGTAGTACTAGTGGTAGATGTAGTACTAGTGGTAGATGCAGTAGTAGTGGTAGATGTAGTAGTAGTGGTAGATGTAGTGGTAGTGGTAGATGTAGTAGTAGTGGTAGATGTAGTGGTAGATGTAGTAGTAGTGGTAGATGTAGTAGTAGTGGTAGATGTAGTACTAGTGGTAGATGTAGTAGTAGTGGTAGATGTAGTACTAGTGGTAGATGTAGTGGTAGTGGTAGATGTAGTAGTAGTGGTAGATGTAGTACTAGTGGTAGATGTAGTGGTAGTGGTAGATGTAGTAGTAGTGGTAGATGTAGTAGTAGTGGTAGATGTAGTACTAGTGGTAGATGTAGTACTAGTGGTAGATGTAGTGGTAGTGGTAGATGTAGTAGTAGTGGTAGATGTAGTAGTAGTGGTAGATGTAGTAGTAGTGGTAGATGTAGTACTAGTGGTAGATGTAGTGGTAGTGGTAGATGTAGTAGTAGTGGTAGATGTAGTGGTAGATGTAGTAGTAGTGGTAGATGTAGTAGTAGTGGTAGATGTAGTACTAGTGGTAGATGTAGTAGTAGTGGTAGATGTAGTACTAGTGGTAGATGTAGTGGTAGATGCAGTAGTATTGGTAGATGTAGTGGTAGTGGTAGATGCAGTAGTAGTGGTAGATGTAGTAGTAGTGGTAGATGCAGTAGTAGTGGTAGATGTAGTAGTAGTGGTAGATGTAGTAGTAGTGGTAGATGTAGTAGTAGTGGTAGATGTAGTAGTAGTGGTAGATGTAGTGGTAGATGCAGTAGTAGATGTAGTAGTAGTGGTAGATGTAGTAGTAGTGGTAGATGTAGCAGTAGTGGTAGATGCAGTAGTAGTGGTAGATGTAGTAGTAGTGGTAGATGTAGCAGTAGTGGTAGATGCAGTAGTAGTGGTAGATGTAGTAGTAGTGGTAGATGTAGTAGTAGTGGTAGATGTAGTGGTAGATGCAGTAGTAGATGTAGTAGTAGTGGTAGATGTAGTAGTAGTGGTAGATGTAGCAGTAGTGGTAGATGCAGTAGTAGTGGTAGATGTAGTAGTAGTGGTAGATGTAGCAGTAGTGGTAGATGTAGCAGTAGTGGTAGATGCAGTAGTAGTGGTAGATGTAGTAGTAGTGGTAGATGTAGCAGTAGTGGTAGATGTAGCAGTAGTGGTAGATGCAGTAGTAGTGGTAGATGTAGTAGTAGTGGTAGATGTAGCAGTAGTGGTAGATGTAGTAGTAGTGGTAGATGCAGTAGTAGTGGTAGATGTAGTAGTAGTGGTAGATGTAGCAGTAGTGGTAGATGTAGCAGTAGTGGTAGATGCAGTAGTAGTGGTAGATGTAGTAGTAGTGGTAGATGTAGCAGTAGTGGTAGATGTAGTAGTAGTGGTAGATGTAGTAGTAGTGGTAGATGTAGCAGTAGTGGTAGATGTAGCAGTAGTGGTAGATGCAGTAGTAGTGGTAGATGTAGTAGTAGTGGTAGATGTAGCAGTAGTGGTAGATGCAGTAGTAGTGGTAGATGTAGTAGTAGTGGTAGATGTAGCAGTAGTGGTAGATGTAGCAGTAGTGGTAGATGCAGTAGTAGTGGTAGATGTAGTAGTAGTGGTAGATGTAGCAGTAGTGGTAGATGTAGCAGTAGTGGTAGATGTAGTAGTAGTGGTAGATGTAGTAGTAGTGGTAGATGTAGCAGTAGTGGTAGATGTAGTAGTAGTGGTAGATGTAGCAGTAGTGGTAGATGTAGCAGTAGTGGTAGATGTAGTAGTAGTGGTAGATGTAGTAGTAGTGGTAGATGTAGCAGTAGTGGTAGATGTAGTAGTAGTGGTAGATGTAGCAGTAGTGGTAGATGTAGCAGTAGTGGTAGATGTAGTAGTAGTGGTAGATGTAGTAGTAGTGGTAGATGTAGTAGTAGTGGTAGATGTAGTAGTAGTGGTAGATGTAGCAGTAGTGGTAGATGTAGTAGTAGTGGTAGATGTAGTAGTAGTGGTAGATGTAGTAGTAGTGGTAGATGTAGGAGTAGTATAGATGTAGGAGCAGTGTAGATGTAGGAGTAGTGTAGATGTAGGAGTAGTGTAGATGTAGGAGCAGTGTAGATGTAGGAGCAGTGTAGATGTAGGAGTAGTGTAGATGTAGGAGTAGTGTAGATGTAGGAGCAGTGTAGATGTAGGAGTAGTGTAGATGTAGGAGTAGTGTAGATGTAGTAGTAGTGGTAGATGCAATAGTAGTGGTAGATGTAGTAGTAGTGGTAGATGTAGTAGTAGTGGTAGATGTAGTAGTAGTGGTAGATGCAGTAGTACTGGTAGATGTAGTAGTAGTGGTAGATCCAGTAGTAGTGGTAGATGTAGCAGTAGTGGTAGATGTAGTAGTAGTAGTAGATGTAGCAGTAGTGGTAGATGTAGTAGTAGTGGTAGATGCAGTAGTAGTGGTAGATGTAGTAGTAGTGGTAGATGTAGTAGTGGTAGATGTAGTAGTAGTGGTAGATGCAGTAGTAGTGGTAGATGCAGTAGTAGTGGTAGATGTAGTAGTAGTGGTAGATGTAGTAGTAGTGGTAGATGTAGTAGTAGTGGTAGATGTAGTAGTAGTGGTAGATGCAGTAGTAGTGGTAGATGCAGTAGTAGTGGTAGATGTAGTAGTAGTGGTAGATGCAGTAGTAGTGGTAGATGTAGTAGTAGTGGTAGATGTAGTAGTAGTGGTAGATGTAGTAGTAGTGGTAGATGTAGTAGTAGTGGTAGATGTAGTAGTAGTGGTAGATGTAGTAGTAGTGGTAGATGTAGTAGTAGTGGTAGATGTAGTAGTAGTGGTAGATGTAGCAGTAGTGGTAGATGCAGTAGTAGTGGTAGATGCAGTAGTAGTGGTAGATGTAGTAGTAGTGGTAGATGCAGCAGTAGTGGTAGATGTAGTAGTAGTGGTAGATGCAGTAGTAGTGGTAGATGCAGTAGTAGTGGTAGATGCAGCAGTAGTGGTAGATGTAGTAGTAGTGGTAGATGTAGTAGTAGTGGTAGATGCAGCAGTAGTGGTAGATGTAGTAGTAGTGGTAGATGCAGTAGTAGTGGTAGATGTAGTAGTAGTGGTAGATGTAGTAGTAGTGGTAGATGTAGTAGTAGTGGTAGATGTAGTAGTAGTGGTAGATGTAGTAGTAGTGGTAGATGTAGTAGTAGTGGTAGATGCAGTAGTAGTGGTAGATGTAGTAGTAGTGGTAGATGTAGTAGTAGTGGTAGATGCAGTAGTAGTGGTAGATGTAGTAGTAGTGGTAGATGTAGTAGTAGTGGTAGATGTAGTAGTAGTGGTAGATGTAGTAGTAGTGGTAGATGTAGTAGTAGTGGTAGATGTAGTAATAGTGGTAGATGTAGTAGTAGTGGTAGATGTAGTAGTAGTGGTAGATGTAGTAATAGTGGTAGATGTAGTAATAGTTGTAGATGTAGTAGTAGTGGTAGATGTAGTAGTAGTGGTAGATGTAGTAATAGTGGTAGATGTAGTAATAGTGGTAGATGTAGTAATAGTGGTAGATGTAGTAGTAGTGGTAGACGTAGTAGTAGTGGTAGATGTAGTAGTAGTGGTAGATGTAGAAGTAGTGGTAGATGTAGAAGTAGTGGTAGACGTAGTAGTAGTGGTAGATGTAGTAGTAGTGGTAGATGTAGTAGTAGTGGTAGACGTAGTATTAGTGGTAGATGTAGTAGTAGTGGTAGATGTAGAAGTAGTGGTAGACGTAGTAGTAGTGGTAGATGTAGTAGTAGTGGTAGATGTAGTAGTAGTGGTGGCCGTAATAGAAACAATAGTAGCAGCGGTAGTCGTAATAGTGGAAGCAGTAGTAGTAGTAATGGTGGTGGACTTAGAATAAATGTCAGAAGTCCACCACCATCACCACTACTACCACCACAACTACTACTACGACAACTTCTACTACTGCTACTACTACTACTACTGCTACTACTACTACTACTACTACTACTACTACTACTACTACTACTGCTACTACTACTACTACTACTACTACTACTACTACTACTGCTACTACTACTACTACTACTACTGCTACTACTACTACTACTACTACAACTACTACCACTACGTCTACTACTACTACTACTCCAAATCTACTGCTGCTACTACTACTACAATTATTACTACTACAAGAACTACTACTATAAAAATTAATGCTATTACTAGTACAAGTATTATTACTACAACAACTACTGCTACTACTTCTACAACTACTACAAGTACTACTACTATTACAACTACTACTACAACTTTTACTGCTACTACAACTACTACTACCATTACAACAACTACTATTACAACTACTTCTACAACAACTGTCAGTACTACAACAACTACTGCTACTACAATTACTACTACTACTACTACTCTCTTCTCCCTTTCCTAGTCACAACTACATTATCTTCCGTCCTTCTTTACTTTTCTCGTTCCAGTTGTGACTTGACAATGATCCAGGAGGAAGACAAACTTGGCGGTTTTAATGAATTATTCCAGCCTCGGTATTGGGACTTTATTATTCTTAGTAAATATTTAAATTCCTATGAATTTTTATTATTTTTATTTCGATCATCCTTCGTGGTTTATTGTTCAGGTATCATTCTTGGTTAATTGGTCAATTATCATTCTAGGTTAATTGCTCGAGAATCTAGAAATATAATCCGTCTCTAATAAGAAAAATTCTAAATGCCTAGAAATAATAAATTCTCAACAAAGACACAGAGCTAAAAGAAGGTAGAGAATTTTTTTTTTTTCAGTCTTAATTACTGATCTTAATTAAGCTTCCAGGTCTGAAGCTCATCTTAATTAAGCTTTCAAGGCTTAAGCTTCATTATTTTTTAACGCTTACAAGGTCCTGTGAGAATTAAAGTTTTTACTTTATTTCACTTCGAGATTTTTACACTGGTTTTTGTTTATAGGGTTTTAACACAGTTTGTAACCAGTTTTTAAACCGGTTTTAAAGAATTTCTAAACCAGGTTTTTACGAAAGCCCTAAACAGACTTTTTTTTTTACGAAACTTTTAGTAAAGTTTTTACTCAGGTATTAAACAAGTTTTTTGCCCAATTTTAAATTAAGGTTTTTCACAATTTAAATTAAGGTTTTTCACAGTTTAAATTAAGGTTTTGCAAAGTTTTAAACAAGTTTTTAGACAAGTTTTAAACAGGTTTTGTACACAAGTTTAAATTAGTGTTTTGCACGTTTTGAACAGATTTCTAGAAAAGTTTTAAACAGGTTTTCACACAGGTTTTGAACGGGTTTTATGCTGGTTTTGCAAATCTGAAAAACCTCTGCATTATTTTTTCTCTTGTATAAGACTGAAGCTCAGACACAGAACTACGAAATGTTCTTTTGTTCAAAATTAGATTTTTATTTTCAAAATTAGCCTTTTATGATCAAAAATTTGTCTTTTTTTGTTCAAAATTTGTCTTTTTTGTTCAAAGCTATAATTTTTTGTTCAGTGATAGTCTTTTTTCTTCAAATTAAGTCTTTTTGTTCAAAGTTAGTGTTTTTATGCTCAAAGATGGTCTTTTTTCATAGTCTTTTTTGTTCAAAGTAACTTTTTTTTCAAAGTTATGCTTTTTTGTTCAAAGTTATGCTTTTTTGTTCAAAGTTATGCTTTTTTTGTTCAAAGTTATGCTTTTTTGTTCAAAGTTATGCTTTTTTTGTTCAAAGTTATGCTTTTTTTGTTCAAAGTTATGCTTTTTTTGTTCAAAGTTATGCTTTTTTGTTCAAAGTTATGTTTTTTTGTTCAAAGTTATGCTTTTTTGTTCAAAGTTATCCTTTTTTTGTTCAAAGTTATGCTTTTTATTCAAAGTTATGCTTTTTTTGTTCAAAGTTATGCTTTTTTTGTTCAAAATTATGCTTTTTTGTTCAAAGTTATGTTTTTTTTATTCAAAGTTATGCTTTTTTTGTTCAAAGTTATGCTTTTTTTGTTCAAAGTTATGCTTTTTTTGTTCAAAGTTATGCTTTTTTGTTCAAAGTAGCTCTCTTTTAGTCAATGTTATTTTTTCCTTCTTCAAATTTAGACAGATTTTGTTCAGTTAACATTTTCTTGTTCAGTTTTAGTTCTTTTTTTGTTCAATGTTAGCATTTTTTGTTGAATATTCTCTATGTTCAATATTATTACTTTTGTTCAGTGTTGTCTTTTTCATATCAGCAGAACATGGGATAGGAGGCTCGTGCTAGTAGATGTTAGGTGCTAGTAGATATTAGGGGCTAGTAGAGGTTAGTGCTAGTAGAGGTTAGGTGCTTGTTGAGGTTAGGTGCTAGTAGAGGTTAGATGCTAGTAGATGTTAGGTGCTAGTAGAGATTAGTGCTAGTAGATGTTAGGTGCTAGTAGATGTTAGGTGCTAGTAGAGGTTAGTGCTAGTAGATGTTAGGTGCTAGTAGAAGTTAGTGCTAGTAGATGTTAGGTGCTAGTAGATGTTAGGTGCTAGTAGAGGTTAGTGCTAGTAGATGTTAGGTGCTAGTAGATGTTAAGTGCTAGTAGAGGTTAGTGCTAGTAGATGTTAGGTTCTAGTAGAAGTTAGTGCTAGTAGATGTTAGGTGCTAGTAGAGGTTAGTGCTAGTAGAGGTTATGTGCTAGTAGAGGTTAGTGCTAGTAGATGTTAGGTGCTAGTAGATGTTAGGGGCTAGTAGATGTTAGGTGCTAGCAGATGTTAGTGCTAGATGTTAGGTGCTAGTAGATGTTAGGTAGATGTTAGTGTTAGTAGATGTTAGGTGCTAGTAGATGTTAGGGGCTAGTAGATGTTAGGTGCTAGTAGATGTTAGGTGCTAGTAGATGTTAGTGCTAGATGTTAGGTGCTAGTAGATGTTAGGTGATAGTGGAGGTTAAGTGCTAGTAGATGTTAGGTGTTAGTAGATGTTAGGTCCTAGTAGATGTTAGGTCCTAGAAGATGTTAGGTGCTAGTAGAGGTTAGGTGTTAGTAGAGGTTAGGTGCTAGCAGAGGCTAGGTGCTAGTAGAGGTTAGGTGCTAGAAGAAGTTAGGTGCTAGTAGAGGTCATGTGCTAGCAGAGGTTAGGTGCTAGTAGAGGTCAGATGCTTGAAGAGGTTCTACTCTTAACCCAGCTGACAGCTTCATCAGGTAGCACCCTCATCTCACACCCAGTTGACAGCTTTACTGCTCAGCAGGTGGTAATAGCCACGTCTTTCATTCCCCTCTGAGCACCATCCCCCAGGTGTGTGCCAGCTAGGACCCAACCTACACCTCAACACTCGTCTACGCTCACCTAAGATCATGGAATTTGATGGATCTCTGTTCGTGGCACTAATGAAGTACCTATTAAATACTGCTGGTGACACTTCCAGGTGTCAGTTACGGACGACTTGGACACTGCTAAGTATTGTAATGTATTTACAGGTTTTGCTCCTTTTGCAGCGTTTATTTTAGTTTTACAACGTTAGTTTTTTCTAATCCAGTGTCAACACTCAATGCATGCGCACATTAATTCACTTTATAATTACTTACAAAACTCAGTTGTGTTATTGGATAAAACTAGTGTGGAAAACTTCTATTTCGTATTCAGTAGTTTTTTTTGCTTAGTTTTTTATGTTAGCATTAAATTTAATGATGACATTAGTGGTATATATAATTTTATTGGTGAATAAGATACACATGCAATACTCTCTTTATTATTGGAACGTATCACCTGCGTAGCTGGCTTCTTCAGTCTAATGTAGGGTTGACTTTTGTTTATTCTGAAGAGAGTGGAAGATGTGGAGAGACGACTTTAAGGTGTTCAGTCTCTCAGCCATTTGTCGAACGTTATGATACTCAGGTGTTCTCAAGTGTCTTGTTTATCAGCTTGTCAACTTTCTTTTGTTAGCTTTTTGTTATTCTAGTGAGAGCTGCTGGTTTACAAGAGCATCGAGTATCTGTTATATTACGAACATCGTCACTCTTGCGCTTCGCTGATGACGCAGTTTATTGGCCACGTTGGGAAGAGGAGTTGCAGGGGATGGTAGAGGAGTTCGGGAGAATGTGTTAATTATAAAGAGCTGAAAGACAAAACAGAGAAGTAGGTGAGAAGAGCTAGAAGGGGAACTGGGAATATGAAACAGGACATCAGAATGAGTGGAAGGAATAGCGAGGAGGTAGTTAAATATTTAGAAGTGAATGTGTAGGTAAATTGGTCTATAAAATGTAAATCACAGGGTATTCCTCAGAGTACAGCGATGAGAGTTCTTTCGTCTGAGAGTAAAATATAGCGGTGAGTGTTACAGCAAGGAAGATGAGACTGGAGGCAGTGACCATGAATTTAAGATCAGTGTGTAGAGTGAATATTATGCGGAGACAAGGGAGTGAAGAAAATTCAAGATGGTGTGATTAAATGAAAAGTGTAATTCTGGAAGCAAAAGCGTACATGTTAAGATGGTTTGGTCATGGAGAAAGGATGGAGTAAGAAAATAGGTTAACCAACCACACAGTTCATCATCCACGTGAAACTGACATACTTTACAACACTACTACTATTGAATAAGTAATAGTAAATATATCTTGAGATGGGGAATGGGTCACTATACCTTGATGGGAAACGGCCAATGAAGAATAAAAAGTATTTTGAGAAATACACAAATAACCTGCACAGTGTGACTTTGTAAATGGTCCAAGTGTGACCGAAACGTCGTGGTCAGCTTCTTCCTCGTATGTGTGAGTTGTGTAAAAAGTTATTTAGAGTTGTTATATAACTAAATTACTGTAGCAAACTTGGGTCGTCCTCAGCAACACAATCTATTAATAAATATGTGAATGGAATAGAAAGCCCAACAAGAGGACGAATAAGACACGTGTGATGCACTTTTTTCTTTTTCCTCTTCTTCTTCCTTTTCTCCTCCTCTTCTTCCACTTCCTCTTGTTACTTCTCACGTGCTGCCTCTGGTGGCGTCCTCTCACGTGCCTCTGGTGGCGTCCTCTCACGTGCCTCTGGTGGCGTCCTCTCACGTGCCTCTGGTGGCGTCCTCTCACGTGCCTCTGGTGGCGTCCTCTCACGTGCCTCTGGTGGCGTCCTCTCATGCTTACACCAGCCTGCAGAAAGCAGTGTCGTCTGTCTTACAGATGGCCGGAAATTTCTGCCACTGGGGAGCCAAGCTGAAGACCTGCACGTCAGGTGATCCCAGATGGTGCACTTTGGCGCCAGCTGGTGCCCTGTGACTCCAGCTGGTGCAGAATGACGCCAACTGGAACAGTATTGGACCCCCTCCAAGTAAGCAAGTCCATCCTTCTATCACACTCAAGGGACGACTTTTTCTTTTTTTATACACAAGAATGACAAACTTTTCAACCGAAAGAAAAAATGCAGAACAGAGGAAAAATGTAGAGGAAACAGTAGGAACGCATGCGTAACTTCCTGGAAATGCGTCCCATCCGTTCCATCCTCTCGGCGTCATAGAAATAATGGAATTCGATAGTGTTGTTAACGTATCAAACAGATTATGGCGTAAATTTTCTTTGATGTAAACATGTCGGTAATTTTATGTGTTGCTGTGAATAAATAAATAAATTATTGTGGTTGTTGTTATCATTTTCATTATTATTATTATTATTATTATTATTATTATTATTATTATTATTATTATTATTATTAGTACATCAAGAGCCTTCAACTTCAAGAAGACACCCCCATACTTAAAGATTGACAGAAATCTCCCTGACTCGTCCCACTGAATACTTTCAACATTTCAATGTTTATTTGTTTTTATTTTTCTCCCTTGCGACCTGCGTCATGAAGAGCCGTAATGATCCACTTTCAGCAACCATCGTGTAAAAGACTGAGATCAGTAATTTACAGAAGTAATTTACAGAGGTCCCTTTAATTATTGTTAGCAGAGGTTCAGTGATTCTAATCAATGTATGAACAGTGTCTTTCCTAGATTTAGCCTTTCGGCTTTAATGATTCGTTTGTCCTGTACTTTCGGCACAGACAGTGCATCAGTAGATCATTTGAGAGACATTGGAGTTGCTCAGTAGTAAGTAGTACTTGATCATTCCCCAGAATGCGACCCACAACGATCGACTAATTCCCAGATACCTTTTTACTGAAGGTCTGGTAGTTTGTGTGCGTGTGAATGATCTATTGGATACTATGCAATGATTTACTAATATCTCTCTCTCTCTCTCTCTCTCTCTCTCTCTCTCTCTCTCTCTCTCTTTCTAAATCTATACCTATTTCCACTCCTGCTGGTAATCCACGCAGCTGACCCATGGACACCGTGGTGTTCCGTGTCAAACTGGAACCACCAGTGGTAAGGATGATGTAGTTTTGGGAAATAAAATGATGCATTAATTGTGAAAATGAATGACGTTTAATTATTTTACCCTTCAAATCTTTATGTTTTAATTCGAGAAATACGGTGACCCATTTTTCAAGATAGAAGTGTCGTCGCTTCTGTTCCAAAATATCCCAGAGTAATCACAGGATCTAAAATTTACTCCCTCCTCTCTGTCTGTGTGTCTGTGTGTGTGTCTGTGTGTCTGTGTGTCTGTGTGTCTGTCTGTGTGTCTGTGTGTCTGTCTGTCTGTCTGTCTGTCTCTGTCTCTGTCTCTGTCTCTCTCTCTCTCTCTCTCTCTCTCTCTCTCTCTCTCTCTCTCTCTCTCTCTCTCTCTCTCTCTCCTTCTCTCCCCCTCTCTCACGCACACAAGCATATATATAAATAAATAAATAAATTTTGAGATCAAAACAGAGTAGCATAATCTTCAAGCTGTGGTCTAACAGATGCAACATAGAGAGTCAACATTATATCTAATGTTTTGTGTTCTAACTTTCTAGCTAAGAAAGCTAGACTTGTTAGCTCAGCGTTGATTACTCCACACTGTTTCAGCTTCATCACTGTTGCCTTGGTTGCCTTAACCTGTAGCTCAATCTCCTGGTCCACTCACTTTGGAATTGGCTCATGCTTGCAGAGTCTTTCTTTTCAAGTGATGTTTGTTCCCTCCCACAATGTGTGTTACTCTGGGTGTTGACTCCTACAATGTGTGTTACTCTGGGTGTTGACTTCCACAATGTGTGTTACTCTGGGTGTTGACTCCCACAATGTGTGTTACTCTGGGTGTTGACTTCCACAATGTGTGTTACTCTGGGTGTTGACTCCCACAATGTGTGTTACTCTGGGTGTTGACTCCCACAATGTGTGTTACTCTGGGTGTTGACTCCCACAATGTGTGTTACTCTGGGTGTTGACTTCCACAATGTGTGTTACTCTGGGTGTTGACTTCCACAATGTGTGTTACTCTGTGTGTTGACTTCCACAATTTGTGTTACTCTGGGTGTTGACTCCCACAATGTGTGTTACTCTGGGTGTTGACTTCCACAATGTGTGTGTTACTCTGGGTGTTGACTTCCACAATGTGTGTTACTCTGGGTGTTGACTTCCACAATGTGTGTTACTCTGGGTGTTGACTTCCACAATGTGTGTTACTCTGGGTGTTGACTTCCACAATGTGTGTTACTCTGGGTGTTGACTTCCACAATGTGTGTTACTCTGGGTGTTGACTTCCACAATGTGTGTTACTCTGGGTGTTGACTTCCACAATGTGTGTTACTCTGGGTGTTGACTCCCACAATGTGTGTTACTCTGGGTGTTGACTTCCACAATGTGTGTTACTCTGGGTGTTGACTTCCACAATGTGTGTTACTCTGGGTGTTGACTTCCACAATGTGTGTTACTCTGTGTGTTGACTCCCACAATGTGTGTTACTGTGGGTGCTGACTTCCACAATGTGTGTTACTCTGGATGTTGACTTCCACAATGTGTGTTACTCTGGATGTTGACTTCCACAATGTGTGTTACTCTGGATGTTGACTTCCACAATGTGTGTTACTCTGGATGTTGACTTCCACAAGGTCTGTGTTACTCTGGATGTTGACTTCCACAAGGTATTGAGGCGTCGTTACTCTGTAGTCGCTACCACCCAGTGTGTCAACACTTACCTATGGGGAGAGCAAACCACATTACTCCCATGAGGCTAAAAAGCAAGTTGAACGGCGAGGCCAGGAGCTGAGACCCGACCCATTCCACAACATATATATATATATATATATATATATATATATATATATATATATATATATATATATATATATATATATATATATATATATATATATATATAGATATATTATATATATATACATATATATATATATTTAAACAATCTATATTTGTCTACTCTACCATTAAAGTAAGTTGAACATTAAGATAACACCTGGGCAAGCACTTACACAACTCCGGGTTCCAGTGAGTTTACTTTGGACACCAACACGCAGTTTACTTAATTTAAAAATGTTCACTGAATCCACACAGGGAGAGGACCTCTTAAGCCTGACTCATATTTCTGAAAGAGTTAGTGATTACACCTTCTGCAGGAGTCCAGAGATTGAATCATACCTTCTGCAGGAGACCAGAGATTGAATCATACCTTCTGCAGGAGACCAGAGATTGAGTCATACCTTCTGCAGGAGACCAGAGATTGAATCATACCTTCTGCAGGAGACCAGAGATTGAGTCATACCTTCTGCAGGAGACCAGAGATTGAATCATACCTTCTGCAGGCGACCAGAGATTGAGTCATACCTTCTGCAGGAGACCAGAGATTGAATCATACCTTCTGCAGGAGCCCAGAGATTGAATCATACCTTCTGCAGGCGACCAGAGATTGAGTCATACCTTCTGCAGGAGACCAGAGATTGAATCATACCTTCTGCAGGAGACCAGAGATTGAATCATACCTTCTGCAGGAGACCAGAGATTGAATCATACCTTCTGCAGGAGACCAGAGATAGAATCATACCTTCTGTAGGAGACCAAATATTGAATTACACCTTCTGCAGGAGACCAGAGATTGAATCATACCTTCTGCAGGAGACCAGAGATAGAATCATACCTTCTGCAGGAGACGGCAGATTGAATCATACCTTCTGTAGGAGACCAAATATTGAATTACACCTTCTGCAGGAGACCAGAGATTGAATCATACCTTCTGCAGGAGACCAGAGATTGAATCATACCTTCTGCAGGAGACCAGAGATAGAATCATACCTTCTGCAGGAGACCAGAGATTGAATCATACCTTCTGCAGGAGACCAGGGATTGAATCATACCTTCTGCAGGAGACCAGAGATTGAATCATACCTTCTGCAGGAGACCAGAGATTGAATCATACCTTCTGCAGGAGACCAGATATAGAATCATACCTTCTGCAGGAGACCAGAGATAGAATCATACCTTCTGCAGGAGACCAGAGATAGAATCATACCTTCTGCAGGAGACCAGAGATAGAATCATACCTTCTGCAGGAGACCAGAGATTGAATCATACCTTCTGCAGGAGACCAGAGATTGAATCATACCTTCTGCAGGAGACCAGAGATTGAATCATACCTTCTGCAGGAGACCAGAGATTGAATCATACCTTCTGCAGGAGACCAGAGATAGAATCATACCTTCTGTAGGAGACCAAATATTGAATTACACCTTCTGCAGGAGACCAGAGATTGAATCATACCTTCTGCAGGAGACCAGAGATTGAATCATACCTTCTGCAGGAGACGGCAGATTGAATCATACCTTCTGTAGGAGACCAAATATTGAATTACACCTTCTGCAGGAGACCAGAGATTGAATCATACCTTCTGCAGGAGACCAGAGATTGAATCATACCTTCTGCAGGAGACCAGAGATAGAATCATACCTTCTGCAGGAGACCAGAGATTGAATCATACCTTCTGCAGGAGACCAGAGATAGAATCATACCTTCTGCAGGAGACCAGAGATAGAATCATACCTTCTGCAGGAGACCAGAGATTGAATCATACCTTCTGCAGAAGACCAGAGATTGAATCATACCTTCTGCAGGAGACGGCAGATTGAATCATACCTTCTGTAGGAGACCAAATATTGAATTACACCTTCTGCAGGAGACCAGAGATTGAATCATACCTTCTGCAGGAGACCAGAGATTGAATCATACCTTCTGCAGGAGACCAGAGATAGAATCATACCTTCTGCAGGAGACCAGAGATTGAATCATACCTTCTGCAGGAGACCAGAGATAGAATCATACCTTCTGCAGGCGACCAGAGATTGAATCATACCTTCTGCAGGCGACCAGAGATTGAATCATACCTTTTGCAGGAGACCAGAGATTGAATCATACCTTCTGCAGGAGACCAGAGATTGAATCATACCTTCTGCAGGAGACCAGAGATAGAATCATTCCTTCTGTAGGAGACCAAATATTGAATTACACCTTCTGCAGGAGACCAGAGATTGAATCATACCTTCTGCAGGAGACCAGAGATAGAATCATACCTTCTGCAGGAGACGGCAGATTGAATCATACCTTCTGTAGGAGACCAAATATTGAATTACACCTTCTGCAGGAGACCAGAGATTGAATCATACCTTCTGCAGGAGACCAGAGATTGAATCATACCTTCTGCAGGAGACCAGAGATAGAATCATACCTTCTGCAGGAGACCAGAGATTGAATCATACCTTCTGCAGGAGACCAGGGATTGAATCATACCTTCTGCAGGAGACCAGAGATTGAATCATACCTTCTGCAGGAGACCAGAGATTGAATCATACCTTCTGCAGGAGACCAGATATAGAATCATACCTTCTGCAGGAGACCAGAGATAGAATCATACCTTCTGCAGGAGACCAGAGATAGAATCATACCTTCTGCAGGAGACCAGAGATAGAATCATACCTTCTGCAGGAGACCAGAGATTGAATCATACCTTCTGTAGGAGACCAGAGATTGAATCATACCTTCTGCAGGAGACCAGAGATTGAATCATACCTTCTGCAGGAGACCAGAGATTGAATCATACCTTCTGCAGGAGACCAGAGATAGAATCATACCTTCTGTAGGAGACCAAATATTGAATTACACCTTCTGCAGGAGACCAGAGATTGAATCATACCTTCTGCAGGAGACCAGAGATTGAATCATACCTTCTGCAGGAGACGGCAGATTGAATCATACCTTCTGTAGGAGACCAAATATTGAATTACACCTTCTGCAGGAGACCAGAGATTGAATCATACCTTCTGCAGGAGACCAGAGATTGAATCATACCTTCTGCAGGAGACCAGAGATAGAATCATACCTTCTGCAGGAGACCAGAGATTGAATCATACCTTCTGCAGGAGACCAGAGATAGAATCATACCTTCTGCAGGAGACCAGAGATTGAATCATACCTTCTGCAGGAGACCAGAGATTGAATCATACCTTCTGCAGGAGACCAGAGATTGAATCATACCTTCTGCAGGAGACGGCAGATTGAATCATACCTTCTGTAGGAGACCAAATATTGAATTACACCTTCTGCAGGAGACCAGAGATTGAATCATACCTTCTGCAGGAGACCAGAGATTGAATCATACCTTCTGCAGGAGACCAGAGATAGAATCATACCTTCTGCAGGAGACCAGAGATTGAATCATACCTTCTGCAGGAGACCAGAGATAGAATCATACCTTCTGCAGGAGACCAGAGATAGAATCATACCTTCTGCAGGAGACCAGAGATTGAATCATACCTTCTGCAGGAGACCAGAGATTGAATCATACCTTCTGCAGGAGACCAGAGATTGAATCATACCTTCTGCAGGAGACCAAAGATAGAATCATACCTTCTGCAGGAGACCAGAGATAGAATCATACCTCCTGCAGGAGACCAGAGATAGAATCATACCTTCTGCAGGAGACCAGAGATAGAATCATACCTTCTGCAGGAGACCAGAGATTGAATCATACCTTCTGCAGGAGACCAGAGATTGAATCATACCTTCTGCAGGAGACCAGAGATTGAATCATACCTTCTGCAGGAGACCAGAGATTGAATCATACCTTCTGCAGGAGACCAGAGACAGAATCATACCTTCTGTAGGAGACCAAATATTGAATTACACCTTCTGCAGGAGACCAGAGATTGAATCATACCTTCTGCAGGAGACCAGAGATTGAATCATACCTTCAGCAGGAGACGGCAGATTGAATCATACCTTCTGTAGGAGACCAAATATTGAATTACACCTTCTGCAGGAGACCAGAGATAGAATCATACCTTCTGCAGGAGACCAGAGATTGAATCATACCTTCTGCAGGAGACCAGAGATAGAATCATACCTTCTGCAGGAGACCAGAGATAGAATCATACCTTCTGCAGGAGACCAGAGATAGAATCATACCTTCTGCAGGAGACCAGAGATAGAATCATACCTTCTGCAGGAGACCAGAGATTGAATCATACCTTCTGCAGGAGACCAGAGATTGAATCATACCTTCTGCAGGAGACCAGAGATTGAATCATACCTTCTGCAGGAGACCAGAGATTGAATCATACCTTCTGCAGGAGACCAGAGATAGAATCATACCTTCTGACCAGGAGACCTTCTGCAGACCAGATTGAATCATACCTTCTGCAGGAGACCAGATAGAATCATATTGAATCATACCTTCTGCAGGAGACCAGAGATAGAATCATACCTTCTGCAGGAGACCAGAGACCTTCTTGAATCTTACCTTCTGCAGGAGACCAGAGATAGAATCATACCTTCTGCAGGAGACCAGAGATTGAATCATACCTTCTGCAGGAGACCAGAGATAGAATCATACCTTCTGCAGGAGACCAGAGATAGAATCATACCTTCTGCAGGAGACCAGAGATTGAATCATACCTTCTGCAGGAGACCAGAGATTGAATCATACCTTCTGCAGGAGACCAGAGATTGATATCATACCTTCTGCAGGAGACCAGAGATAGAATCATACCTTCTGCAGGAGACCAGAGATAGAATCATACCTCCTGCAGGAGACCAGAGATAGAATCATACCTTCTGCAGGAGACCAGAGATAGAATCATACCTTCTGCAGGAGACCAGAGATTGAATCATACCTTCTGCAGGAGACCAGAGATAGAATCATACCTTCTGCAGGAGACCAGAGATTGAATCATACCTTCTGCAGGAGACCAGAGATAGAATCATACCTGCAGCAGGAGACCAGAGATAGAATCATACCTTCTGCAGGAGACCAAATATTGAATTACACCTTCTGCAGGAGACCAGAGATAGAATCATACCTTCTGCAGGAGACCAGAGATTGAATCATACCTTCTGCAGGAGACGGCAGATAGAATCATACCTTCTGCAGGAGACCAGAGATAGAAATATTGAATCATACCTTCTGCAGGAGACCAGAGATTGAATCATACCTTCTGCAGGAGACCAGAGATAGAATCATACCCTCTGCAGGAGACCAGAGATAGAATCATACCTTCTGCAGGAGACCAGAGATTGAATCATACCTTCTGCAGGAGACCAGAGATAGAATCATACCTTCTGCAGGAGACCAGAGATTGAATCATACCTTCTGCAGGAGACCAGAGATTGAATCATACCTTCTGCAGGAGACCAGAGATTGAGTCATACCTTCTGCAGGAGACCAGAGATGCAGGAGACCAGAGAATCATACCTTCTGCAGGAGACCAGAGATAGAATCATACCTTCTGCAGGAGACCAGAGATAGAATCATACCTTCTGCAGGAGACCAGAGATAGAATCATACCTTCTGCAGGAGACCAGAGATTGAATCATACCTTCTGCAGGAGACCAGAGATAGAATCATACCTTCTGCAGGAGACCAGAGATTGAATCATACCTTCTGCAGGAGACCAGAGATAGAATCATACCTTCTGCAGGAGACCAGAGATAGAATCATACCTTCTGCAGGAGACCAGAGATAGAATCATACCTTCTGCAGGAGACCAGAGATAGAATCATACCTTCTGCAGGAGACCAGAGATAGAATCATACCTTCTGTAGGAGACCAATAATTGAATTACACCTTCTGCAGGAGACCAGAGATTGAAACATACCTTCTGCAGGAGACCAGAGATTGAATCATACCTTCTGCAGGAGACGGCAGATTGAATCATACCTTCTGTAGGAGACCAAATATTGAATTACACCTTCTGCAGGAGACCAGAGATTGAATCATACCTTCTGCAGGAGACCAGAGATAGAATCATACCTTCTGCAGGAGACCAGAGATAGAATCATACCTTCTGCAGGAGACCAGAGATAGAATCATACCTTCTGCAGGAGACCAGAGATAGAATCATACCTTCTGCAGGAGACCAGAGATAGAATCATACCTTCTGCAGGAGACCAGAGATTGAATCATACCTTCTGCAGGAGACCAGAGATAAAATCATACCTTCTGCAGGAGACCAGAGATAGAATCATACCTTCTGCAGGAGACCAGAGATAGAATCATACCTTCTGCAGGAGACCAGAGATAGAATCATACCTTCTGCAGGAGACCAGAGATAGAATCATACCTTCTGCAGGAGACCAGAGATAGAATCATACCTTCTGCAGGAGACCAGAGATAGAATCATACCTTCTGCAGGAGACCAGAGATAGAATCATACCTTCTGCAGGAGACCAGAGATAGAATCATACCTTCTGCAGGAGACCAGAGATAGAATCATACCTTCTGCAGGAGACCAGAGATAGAATCATACCTTCTGCAGGAGACCAGAGATAGAATCATACCTTCTGCAGGAGACCAGAGATAGAATCATACCTTCTGCAGGAGACCAGAGATAGAATCATACCTTCTGCAGGAGACCAGAGATAGAATCATACCTTCTGCAGGAGACCAGAGATAGAATCATACCTTCTGCAGGAGACCAGAGATAGAATCATACCTTCTGCAGGAGACCAGAGATAGAATCATACCTTCTGCAGGAGACCAGAGATAGAATCATACCTTCTGCAGGAGACCAGAGATAGAATCATACCTTCTGCAGGAGACCAGAGATAGAATCATACCTTCTGCAGGAGACCAGAGATAGAATCATACCTTCTGCAGGAGACCAGAGATAGAATCATACCTTCTGCAGGAGACCAGAGATTGAATCATACCTTCTGCAGGAGACCAGAGATAGAATCATACCTTCTGCAGGAGACCAGAGATAGAATCATACCTTCTGCAGGAGACCAGAGATTGAGTCATACCTTCTGCAGGAGACCAGAGATAAAATCATACCTTCTGCAGGAGACCAGAGATAGAATCATACCTTCTGCAGGAGACCAGAGATAGAATCATACCTTCTGCAGGAGACCAGAGATAGAATCATACCTTCTGCAGGAGACCAGAGATAAAATCATACCTTCTGCAGGAGACCAGAGATAAAATCATACCTTCTGCAGGAGACCAGAGATAGAATCATACCTTCTGCAGGAGACCAGAGATAGAATCATACCTTCTGCAGGAGACCAGAGATAGAATCATACCTTCTGCAGGAGACCAGAGATAGAATCATACCTTCTGCAGGAGACCAGAGATAGAATCATACCTTCTGCAGGAGACCAGAGATAGAATCATACCTTCTGCAGGAGACCAGAGATAGAATCATACCTTCTGCAGGAGACCAGAGATAGAATCATACCTTCTGCAGGAATGTTTTTGTCTGTCAGTGCCTTGAT
Source organism: Cherax quadricarinatus (assembly GCF_038502225.1). Classification (NCBI taxonomy): domain Eukaryota; kingdom Metazoa; phylum Arthropoda; class Malacostraca; order Decapoda; family Parastacidae; genus Cherax; species Cherax quadricarinatus. Next base: position 24,771,757 of record NC_091345.1, read on the forward strand.
TTTATTTATTTATTTATTCATTCATGTATGCTCCTGAAGAAGAGTTTGCAAATGCAGTGCGAAAGGCCTTTCACACTGCAATTACAAAAGCTTCTTCAGGAGCAGGTACTGTGCCCATGCGTCTCATCGCAGCCAAGACGACACACAACAGCTGGCTAATAGCCAGATACTTAGGTACTGCTAGGTGAGAGATTATATATCTGAGTGACTTGCTATTAGTAGTAATAATACCGAGATTTGCTATTATAACTAATAATGCTGATAAATTTGCTATTATTACTAATAATGCTGATAAATTTGCTATTATTACTAATGATGCTGATAAATTTGCTATTATTACTAATAATGCTGATAAATTTGCTATTATTACTAATGATGCTGATAAATTTGCTATTATTACTAATAATGCTGATAAATTTGCTATTATTACTAATAATGCTGATAAATTTGCTATTATTACTAATAATGCTGATAAATTTGCTATTATTACTAATAATGCTGATAAATTTGCTATTATTACTAATAATGCTGATAAATTTGCTATTATTACTAATAATGCTGATAAATTTGCTATTATTACTAATAATGCTGATAAATTTGCTATTATTACTAATAATGCTGATAAATTTGCAATTATTACTAATAATGCTGATAAATTTGCTATTATTACTAATAATGCTGATAAATTTGCTATTATTACTAATAATGCTGATAAATTTGCTATTATTACTAATAATGCTGATAAATTTGCTATTATTACTAATAATGCTGATAAATTTGCTATTATTACTAATAATGCTGATAAATTTGCTATTATTACTAATAATGCTGATAAATTTGCTATTATTACTAATAATGCTGATAAATTTGCTATTATTACTAATAATGCTGATAAATTTGATATTATTACTAATAATGCTGATAAATTTGCTATTATTACTAATAATGCTGATAAATTTGCAATTATTACTAATAATGCTGATAAATTTGCTATTATTACTAATAATGCTGATAAATTTGCTATTATTACTAATAATGCTGATAAATTTGCTATTATTACTAATAATGCTGATAAATTTGCTGTTATTACTAATAATGCTGATAAATTTGCTATTATTACCACTTTCTCTGATAGACTTTCTAGTCTAACTGATAATTCTAAGATATTTTCTGATCTTACTAATAATGTTGAAAGACTCGCTAATATTTCTATTAAGTCTTTTTTTATTACCTGGTTTGATCATATATTAACTAAATTAACTGTGTATTAACTTCAGTGTTAATGTTATTTTAATTTACAAACGGAAAGTTGCTTCAGTAATTAACCTCTGTATTTTTCAACAAAATATTTGAGAACAAATTTTATTAACATTTAAATCTCCAGATTACGTTGATTACATTTATTTATTGATATACAAAATGTGATGCAATGTATGTACATATACATATTCCTCTCCCTGTATATGTATATACAGGGAGAGGTAGATAACAATGTTGTATGCAAGAAGCGATGCATATATCATTGCTCACAGAGAGACATGTATCTTTCATTGTATATGTGCACTGAAAGATTCACGAATCGTATAATACGAGAGAAATGTCCTTCTCATAATCTAGCATGGGCCAGTAGGCTTGCTGCAGTGCTCCTCCTTTCTTATGTGCTTCATATAAGACATATAGAATGGTACTTGAACTTTTGTCCATGTTGGAAGCAGTACTTTGCCAGTTTCTTCCCAGTACTGTTATGCGCGAGGAAGTAGCGAATACGAATCGGACACATACGCCTCACACACGGATACCTCAGAGTAGGAGGCACACCAGTGTCAGGACTACCAGGTTACACTCTAAGCCCGTCACTTATTAATACACTACCCTACACGTCAGAGAGCACGCAGAATACACTTTCCACACCTTCAACACCCTGACGTCCGCACTCTCCCCTTCCTTCCTTCCTTCCTTCCTTCACGCCGAAGGCTCCGCCTTTGATGTAGACTCACTCTGTAACTTGTTTTGAAGGAGAGGGACTTTTTCCAGCAACTAATATTATTTTTTCCACCACACATCTTCTAACTCCAAACTCCACTAACCCCCCGCTAAGTTTATATATGCAACACCTCTGTATTGAATCAATCGTGAGATTTTATGAATGGCATAAAAAGAATGTTAGAAGCATGATAACGTGAGTGTAGATAAACACTTTTAGTAGACAGCTTATATTGTAGTAATTAGCTTTAGGCTTGCTTATTACTATTATTATTATTATTATTATTATTATTATTATTATTATTATTATTATTATTATTATTATTATTATTATTATTATAATCAAAACTAAGCGCTAAACTCACCAGGGTCATACGGAATCTTAGGCTTAGTTACAAGTACTTTTGGCAGTTTGAATTCTTCATAGACTGATATTGCAGTGTCCGTGTTTCAGATTGGTTACAGTTACTTATGGCAGTTTGGTACATACACAGACGATCACCAAACTAATTGTGAAGTAGAGTTTGTGGTCAGCCTTATGTATCTGTCACTTTGTAAAGTAAAAGGACATAAGTGCAACTAATGTGACATTTTATTGTGGCAACGTTTCGCTCTCCAGGAGTTTTGTCAAGCCGGTAATTCTACCAACATTATTACAATCTGTCACTTTATTGGGAGTTATAGAAACACATAGTACAATAACCAGTGTGACATCAAGAAATCTTGCTCGTGAAACTAAGGCGCTAGATATATCGAGTAAGAATCTCAAATTTGTTTGTACGAATGGTAACACAATATTTTAAAATATACGAAGACGAACTCTTGTTAACCCTACGCCTATTATGTAAGTATCCAGAATTTGCTTATGGTAAATACTGGATACTTACTTAAACTGTAAAATGTATCCAGTTGTGTATCCATATGTTTTCACACTCCATCCACCAGCCCATTCACCATATTTTTGGATGGACATGTGGTGCACAATAACCTAGTCTTCTCGACAGCCAAATCTCAATATTTGCGCT
>NC_091345.1:24782264-24797264 GCF_038502225.1 Cherax quadricarinatus
GTACGACACTTCCCTGTACCACACTCAGGTATTATCAGTACGACACTTCCCTGTACCACACTCAGGTATTATCAGTACGACACTTCCCTGTACCACACTCAGGTATTATCAGTACGACACTTCCCTGTACCACACTCAGGTATTAACAGTACGACACTTCCCTGTACCTCACTCAGGTATTATCAGTACGACACTTCCCTGTACCTCACTCAGGTATTAACAGTACGACACTTCCCTGTACCTCACTCAGGTATTAACAGTACGACACTTCCCTGTACCTCACTCAGGTATTAACAGTACGACACTTCCATGTACCTCACTCAGGTATTAAAAGTACGACACTTCCATGTACCTCACTCAGGTATTAACAGTACGACACTTCCATGTACCTCACTCAGGTATTAACAGTACGACACTTCCCTGTACCTCACTCAGGTATTAACAGTACGACACTTCCCTGTACCTCACTCAGGTATTAACAGTACGACACTTCCCTGTACCTCACTCAGGTATTAACAGTACGACACTTCCCTGTACCTCACTCAGGTATTAACAGTACGACACTTCCCTGTACCTCACTCAGGTATTAACAGCACTACACTTCCCTGTACCTCACTCAGGTATTAACAGCACTACACTTCCCTGTACCTCACTCAGGTATTAACAGCACTACACTTCCCTGTACCTCACTCAGGTATTAACAGTACGACACTTCCCTGTACCTCAGGTATTAACAGTACGACACTTCCCTGTACCTCACTCAGGTATTAACAGTACGACACTTCCCTGTACCTCAGGTATTAACAGTACGACACTTCCCTGTACCTCACTCAGGTGTTAACAGTACGACACTTCCCTGTACCTCACTCAGATATTAACAGTACGACACTTCCCTGTACCTCACTCAGGTGTTAACAGTACGACACTTCCCTGTACCTCACTCAGATATTAACAGTACGACACTTCCCTGTACCTCACTCAGGTGTTAACAGTACGACACTTCCCTGTACCTCACTCAGGTGTTAACAGTACGACACTTCCCTGTACCTCGCTCAGGTGTTAACAGTATGACACTTCCCTGTACCTCACTCAGGTATTAACAGTACGACTCTTCCCTGTACCTCACTCAGGTATTAACAGTACGACACTAGGCACTCCGGCAGACTTAGCCAACAACCTCACCACTATTTCAATACCAGCTCAGCCACCTCCTATTTATTTTTTTTACGACACAAACCTGAAGTACAAAGAACGTCTTAAAAGAAACAGAAGACAACGGCAACTTAGAATTTACATAAGACGACCTACTTCCTGTTCTATTGTCATGCAGAGAATGCACACTGTCTTTATGTGGAGACGAATGACGTATTTCAACTGCACATTCAAACCTGTTGAAATTGCTCGCAATTTTAGAGAAAGAATTCCATGTCTCGCTTATATCCAAACTCTTAAAGCTTCTCACATAACGTTAGGCATTTCAAAACACAGTGATATTACGGGTACTTTTATTTCTGTCCAATTTCTGTAACTGGTATACCTGGACAGTGTTTAGGGGTCATCGCCCCCGCGGTCCTGTTCATGAGCAGGTCTCATGGTGGATCAGGGCTTGATCAACCAGGATGTTACTGCTGGTAGCACATAAACGGACGTATGAACCACAGCCGGACTGGTCAGGTACTGACTTTTGGTACAGGTCCAGCTACCTCTTGAAGACAACGAGTGGTCTGGAAAACAGCCAGGGGTCTTGAAGACAGCCAGGGGGTCTTTTGGTAATACACTTTATATATGCTTGGAGGCATTTGAACAGTCTTGGGCCCCTGACACTTACTGTGTTGTCTCTTAATGTACTCATGGCGCCCCTCCTTTTCATTGGGGGAATGTTGCATCTCCTGCCGAATCTTTTGCTTTCGTAGGAAGTGATTCCCGTGTGCAGATTTGGGACTAGTCCCTCTAGAATTTTGCAAGTGTATATTATCATGTATCTTTCTCGCCTGCGTTCCAAGCTGATATAGTAAGAGACATGTGCATTAGTTGGGTATCTATCTTGTTGAAGAGAGAGAGAGAGAGAGAGAGAGAGAGAGAGAGAGAAGCTTATTAGTAAATGGTCCAACTTGGACCATTTACTAACGTCTATGCACATTTCTTTCTCCTATGTGCGGGTTATTTATGCGTTGTTCCAGTCACTGTATTGTGACTTTTCCTTCATCATCTCTTAACTGTTTTCAAAACTCTGCAACCCATTAAACAACAGACCAAATACCTACAGCACTAACAGAAGCCTGAAACATGGTGTGATGAGAGGGTGAACCTCACCAGCACTGCAAATATAACAGTGAAACAGTAAATTCTGTGTTACACTGTCCATTTAAACGGTGTGTGTCACTGTACCTTAGTCACTGTTCCTGTGACTTGTAACGTCTCATCCTGATGAATAACACACATGATGAATAAGACACATGATGAATAAGACACATGATGAATAACACACATGATGAATAAGACACATGATGAAAAAGACACATAATGAATAATACACATGATGAAAAAGACACATGATGAAAAAGACACATGATGAAAAAGACACATAATGAATAAGACACATGATGAATAAGACACATGATGAATAAGACACATGATGAAAAAGACACATAATGAATAACACACATGATGAATAAGACACATGATGAATAAGACACATGATGAATAAGACACATGATGAATAACACACATGATGAAAAAGACACATGATGAATAAGACACATGATGAAAAAGACACATGATGAAAAAGACACATGATGAAAAAGACACATGATGAAAAAGACACATGATGAATAAGACACATGATGAATAAGACACATGATGAAAAAGACACATGATGAAAAAGACACATGATGAAAAAGACACATGATGAAAAAGACACATGACGAAAAAGACACAAAATGAATAACACACATGATGAATAAGACATGATGAATAAGACACATGATGAACAAGACACATGATGAATAACACACATGATGAATAACACACATGATGAATAAGACACATGATGAATAACACACATGATGAATAACACACATGATGAATAACACACATGATGAATAAGACACATGATGAATAACACACATGATGAATAACACACATGATGAATAACACACATGATGAATAACACACATGATGAATAACACTCATGATGAATAACACACATGAAAAAGACACATGATGAAAAAGACACATGATGAATAAGACACATGATGAATAACACACATGATGAATAAGACACATGATGAATAACACACATGATGAATAAGACACATGATGAATAACACACATGATGAATAAGACACATGATGAATAAGACACATGATGAATAAGACACATGATGAATAACACACATGATGAATAACACACATGATGAGTAACACACATGATGAATAACACACATGATGAATAACACACTTGATGAATAACACACATGATGAATAACACTCATGATGAATAAGACACATGATGAATAACACACATGATGAATAAGACACATAATGAATAAAACACATGATGAATAACACACATGATGAATAAGACACATGATGAATAACACACATGATGAATAAGACACATGATGAATAAGACATATGATCAGTAAGACACAAAGTGAATAAGACACTTGAACTAGCCATCAGATAGCCATGAACTAGCTATGAACTAGCCATCAGCTAGTCATGAACTAGCTATGAACTAGCCATCAGCTAGTCACGAACTAGCTATGAACTAGCCATCAGCTAGCCATGAACTAGCTATGAACTAGCCATCAGCTAGTCATGAACTAGCTAAGAACTAGCCATCAGCTAGTCACGAACTAGCTATGAACTAGCCATCAGCTAGCCATGAACTAGCTATGAACTAGCCATCAGCTAGTCATGAACTAGCTAAGAACTAGCCATCAGCTAGTCACGAACTAGCTAAGAACTAGCCATCAGCTAGCCATGAACTAGCTATGAACTAGCCATCAGCTAGCCATGAACTAGCTATGAACTAGCCATCAGCTAGTCACGAACTAGCTAAGAACTAGCCATCAGCTAGCCATGAACTAGCTATGAACTAGCCATCAGCTAGCCATGAACTAGCTATGAACTAGCCATCAGCTAGCCGTGAACTAGCTATGAACTAGCCACCAGCTAGCCGTGAACTAGCCATCAGCTAGCCATGAACTAGCTATGAACTAGCCATCAGCTAGCCATGAACTAGCTATGAACTAGCCATCAACTAGTCACGAACTAGCTAAGAACTAGCCATCAGCTAGCCGTGAACTAGCTATGAACTAGCCACCAGCTAGCCGTGAACTAGCTATGAACTAGCCTTCAGCTAGTTATGAACTAGCTATGAACTAGCCATCATATAGCTATGAACTAGCTATGAACTAGCCACTAGCTAGTCACGAACTAGCTAAGAACTAGCCATCAGCTAGTCACGAACTAGCTAAGAACTAGCCATCAGATAGCCATGAACTAGCTATGAACTAGCCATCAGCTAGTCACGAACTAGCTATGAACTAGCCATCAGCTAGCCATGAACTAGCTATGAACTAGCCATCAGCTAGCCGTGAACTAGCTATGAACTAGCCATCAGCTAGCCGTGAATCAGCCCTCAGTTAACCATGTTCTAGGAATGAGTGAGCACTGACGCTAGTGATATCTAAGATCTACGGGAACAGAACTTTTCAGACCTATGAGAGAGAGTGAGTGGGAGAGAGAGAGAGAGAGAGAGAGAGAGAGAGAGAGAGAGAGAGAGAGAGAGAGAGAGAGAGAGAGAGAGAGAGAGAGAGAGAGAGCACACATTGCATACCAGGCAATATTGCACAGTAGTGTAGACAGAAGCATGCCCTGGGCTCTCAATATTGCGTGCAAGATATGTTGAGACATGATGCAGCATCCCCAGGCATACAGGAGATACTTCTCTCCATATTGGAAGATGTTCCACAAGATGAGGTGCACCTGACAATGATTCTGAGGAGGTGAGAGGCCGAGACACGAGACAGAACAAATATTTTGTTATCAGAGAACTTCAGTACCACTGGCGATGTCTCCCACTGGCGATGTCTCCCACTGGATATGTCTGCAAGTGGGAAACCCTTGAGTCCTTGAAGCTTCCCTGAACAAAAGGGTCGAGATTTGGTCGAGAGGATGGAAGAACCAGGGGAGATATGACATCGACATACAAAATACTCAGAGGGATCGTCAGTTTCCTCACCTGTGCCTCCTGGACAGTACGAGAGTGACATTCCTCATGTTATCAAACTATAAATTGTCATTGTCATAATTGCATGGCAGAAATGAAGCAGAAAAATTGGTTCAGTAAGAAGATAAGATGGAAGGAGCACTGCAGCAGGCCTACTGGCCCAAGCTAGACAAGTCCATCACAGACAGAGGTTACAGCAGATGAGTAAGATACTTGTACAACACTTGGGTATCTTCCCTGCTCAGTAGATTTTTTTTTAAGTCAAAATCCATAGAAGAATTACTTACTGGAGACAACACAAGTGGTGGAGAGGTGAACATGACGGGTAGTCAGTCCCTCAGTCTTCGAGAAAAAGTAAGTTTGAGGTGATCAGTCCTTCAGTCTCGAAGAAAAATAACAGGCAGTCAGTCTCTTTGCTCTGATAAATGTTCAGCAACATACATTGATCAGAGCTATGATTAAACCCGCTCACCACATCCTGAATCAAACACATAAACAAACACACAAGCTTACTTAATGATCACATCTGATAAAACAGATCTGGTCCAAACATGCCCATCTCACTTAATAAAAACATGTTTTTTTCTCTCGATGATTTGATCTTACGCGCAGATAGTTGTATCAAGTCAATTAACTTCCCATGCAAATTTTTCGTTTTGGACCAAAATTGGCTCAGGACACGAACCTAAATCTAAAATTTAATTCATTAGGCTAAAAGTTGATTAAAATTGACCAGTATCTTCGAAATATTTTTTTTTTGGTGGGGGGGAGGGGAGATAGACTTGTTTTAGTGGAATGGTTGATTTGACTAATTTACAATTGTTTGGTAAAGCGAGTCTTGCTGACTAAGCTAAGCTTGCAAGAGTGGAGTTTAGGTTGATGTAGGTTTGCCAGACGGGTTCTGGCCTAGGTCTTCTCCATGTGGTGGCCTGGCAGTGGCTCCCGAAGGAGTGTCGGAGTTTGAACAAGTGATATACAGTTTACAGGTAATCAGTCCCTCAGCCTTGAGTCGATGTAATCAGTCCATCAATCTTGATGGACTGATTACATCGACTCACCATTCTCCTTTGTATGGACTGATGAAGTCACTGTGTGGCGAAACGTTTCCTCAATAAAGATACCCAAGTGTTGCAAATGTGTCAAATTTACCAACTTGTCGGTTCTCTTAACCATTCATCTACATGCCGTTCACAGGTCTATGGCAGGGCCTGCCCTATGACAAAGGGGCGATGAGCTTTCCTCGTGTCGGGTATAGTACCATTTACAGCCCTATGGCCGGAACAGCCTTAGGACAAAGGCACTGTGAGCCTTCTTCAGCACAAGTAGTGTAGCAGATAGCAACAACCGTGGTGAACGCCCTGGAGCTGGGGTACAACAGATCTTGGGGTGTTAGTGGTGTCAGGGTCGGTGCTCTCGCTGGTATGAGGCTCTCAGCACTCAAAAGTTCTGCTCTATTTGAGTCATTCCTGGCGCTCTAACCGAGGCCCAAGTACCAGAGCAACTCAAGAGATTTTCTCTCGCGTCTGAGAGAAGTCCTGCTGATGAAGAGTGGAGTAAACAGCGCTACTTGATAACGCTGTACACTGGTAGTAGTAGTAGTAGTAGTAGTAGTAGTGGTAGTTGTAGTAGTAGTAGTAGTAGTAGTAGTAGTAGTAGTAGTAGTAGTAGTAGTAGAAGTAGTAGTAGTAGTAATAGTAGTAGTATTAGTAATAGTATCTCACTCCTCACCTGTTCCTTAAATTTCACACTTCGTGCGTTGGCGATCGCCTTGTCTGTGTTGTATCATATGTGGGTAGGTGTGGGCAGGTGTGACCAGGTGTGGGCAGGTGTGGGAAGGAGAATGACAGATTTTTTGCTGGTGAGTGACAGGTGAAAGTCGGCTGGGACAGGTGTGGGAAGGGTCTTCACTTGCGTTGAAAAGGTTATGACAGGCATGGACAGGTGTCTGACAGGTGTGGGAAGGGGGAACAGGTTTGAGAATGGGGAACAGTTGTGGAAAGGGAGAACAGGTGTGGGAAGGGTCTTAACGGGTGTTTGGAATGTTTCTAATACGTGTGGGCAGATGTTTGGTATGTTTGGAAAGATTTGTAACAGGTGTGGGATTACTTTTAACAAGTGCTGGAAAGTTTCTGACAGGTGTTTGCATATGTATGACAGATATATACAGGTGCGTGCAGGTGATTTACAGAGACTTGTAGGGGTGTGACGAGAGCTTGTAGGAGTGCGACAGGTGTGTAACAGGTGTTTTTAAGTGTGAGCAGGTGTGTGACACGAATTTGTAGACGTGTTCCATGTATTTGCTGGTGTAAGTAGGAGCATGACAGGTGTTTATAGTCTGAGCAAGTGCGGGTGTGTAGCGAAAACTTGCAGGTGTGTAACTGGGGCTTACAGATGTGTGACAGATGTTTGCAATTTGAGCATGTGTGTGTAGCAAGTGTTTACTGGCGTGAACAGTTGTGTGGCAGATGTTTGCAGGTGTGAGAAGGTGTTTGATATTTGCGGGTGTGACTTGTGTTTTCAGGTGTGTAACAGGTGTATGCAGATCTGTGTTTGATATTTGCAAGTGTGACTTGTGTTTTCAGGTGTGTAACAGATGTCTGCAGATCTGAGCAGGTCTAAAACAAGAACCACACTCACATTTTTCTGGCTTCCTGAAACACACACACACACACACACACACACACACACACACACACACACACACACACACACACACACACACACACACACACACACACACACACACACACACACACACACACACACACACACACACACACACACACACACACACACACACACACAAAGGTGTCTGAGGTGTTCCTGTTTGCAGATGACGTGAAGTTGATGAGAAGAATTCACTCGATCGAAGACCAGGCAGAACTACAAAGGGATCTGGACAGGCTGCAGACCTGGTCCAGCAATTGGCTCCTGGAGTTCAATCCCACCAAGTGCAAAGTCATGAAGATTGGGGAAGGGCAAAGAAGACCGCAGACGGAGTACAGTCTAGGGGGCCAGAGACTACAAACCTCACTCAAGGAAAAAGATCTTGGGGTGAGTATAACACCAGGCACATCTCCTGAAGCGCACATCAACCAAATAACTGCTGCAGCATATGGGCGCCTAGCAAACCTCAGAACAGCATTCCGACATCTTAATAAGGAATCATTCAGGACCCTGTACACCGTGTACGTTAGGCCCATATTGGAGTATGCGGCACCAGTTTGAAACCCACACCTAGCCAAGCACGTGAAGAAACTAGAGAAAGTGCAAAGGTTTGCAACAAGACTAGTCCCAGAGCTAAGAGGTATGTCCTACGAGGAGAGGTTAAGGGAAATCAACCTGACGACACTGGAGGACAGGAGAGATAGGGGGGACATGATAACGACATACAAAATACTGAGAGGAATTGACAAGGTGGACAAAGACAGGATGTTCCAGAGATTGGACACAGTAACAAGGGGACACAGTTGGAAGCTGAAGACACAGATGAATCACAGGGATGTTAGGAAGTATTTCTTCAGCCACAGAGTAGTCAGTAAGTGGAATAGTTTGGGAAGCGATGTAGTGGAGGCAGGATCCATACATAGCTTTAAGCAGAGGTATGATAAAGCTCACGGCTCAGGGAGAGTGACCTAGTAGCGATCAGTGAAGAGGCGGGGCCAGGAGCTCGGACTCGACCCCCGCAACCTCAACTAGGTGAGTACACACACACACACACACACACACACACACACACACACACACACACACACACACACACCAGATGTGTTAAATTAGAGTGGGTCAAACACGCCGTTTGATGTCAAGTTTTTTTTTTTTTAATTTTGTGCCCACCTGCGTCAAAGTTCAAAGGTTCTACAGAGGTCAAGAGTCGTCGACCTGCTACACAGGTGCGGTCGTAGCAGAACACCTGTGGTCGTCTCAGAGCATGTGTGGCCGTCCGAGAGAGATAACAGACTTGGGGGTAAAGGAGATAACAGTTGTGGTCGTAAGAGATAACAGGTGTGATCGTAAGAGATAACAGGTGTCATCGTAAGATAGATAACAGGTGTGGTCGTAAGATAGATGACAGGTGTGGTCGTAACAGAGATGACAGGTGTGGTCGTAACAGAGATAACAGTTGTAGCCGTAAGAGAGATAACAGATATGATCGTAAGGTTGATGTGTCTGGTGTACATGTGTATCAGTGTGTGTGTGTCTAAGACAGGTGTATAGGAACATGTGTCTGGTGTACATGTGCACCAGTGTGTGTGTCTAAGACAGGTGTATAGGAACATGTGTACCAGTATGTGAGACAGGTGTGTAGGAGCATGTGTCTGGTGTACATGTGTACCAGTATGTGAGACAGGTGTGTAGGAGCATGTGTCTGGTGTACATGTGTACCAGTATGTGAGACAGGTGTGTAGGAGCATGTGTCTGGTGTACATGTGTACCAGTATGTGAGACAGGTGTGTAGGAGCATGTGTCTGGTGTACATGTGTACCAGTATGTGAGATAGGTGTGTAGGAGCATGTGTCTGGTGTACATGTGTACCAGTATGTGAGACAGGTGTGTAGGAGCATGTGTCTGGTGTACATGTGTACCAGTATGTGAGACAGGTGTGTAGGAGCATGTGTCTGGTGTACATGTGTACCAGTATGTGAGATAGGTGTGTAGGAGCATGTGTCTGGTGTACATGTGTACCAATATGTAAGACAGGTGTGTAGGAGCATGTGTCTGGTGTACATGTGTACCAGTATGTGAGATAGGTGTGTAGGAGCATGTGTCTGGTGTACATGTGTACCAGTATGTGAGACAGGCGTGTAGGAGCATGTGTCTGGTGTACATGTGTACCAGTATGTGAGACAGGTGTGTAGGAGCATGTGTCTGGTGTACATGTGTACCAGTATGTGAGACAGGTGTGTAGGAACATGCGTCTGGTGACATGTGTACCAGTATGTGAGACAGGTGTGTAGGAACATGTGTCTGGTGACATGTGTACCAGTATGTGAGACAGGTGTGTAGGAGCATGTGTCTGGTGTACATGTGTACCAGTATGTGAGACAGGTGTGTAGGAGCATGTGTCTGGTGTACATGTGTACCAGTATGTGAGACAGGTGTGTAGGAGCATGTGTCTGGTGTACATGTGTACCAGTATGTGAGACAGGTGTGTAGGAGCATGTGTCTGGTGTACATGTGTCCCAGTATGTGAGACAGGTGTGTAGGAGCATGTGTCTGGTGTACATGTGTACCAGTATGTGAGACAGGTGTGTAGGAGCATGTGTCTGGTGTACATGTGTACCAGTATGTGAGACAGGTGTGTAGGAGCATGTGTCTGGTGCACATGTGTAACAGTATGTGAGACAGGTGTGTAGGAGCATATGTCTGGTGTGGTGTACATGTGTACCAGTATGTGAGACAGGTGTGTAGGAACATGTGTCTGGTGACATGTGTACCAGTATGTGAGACAGGTGTGTAGGAGCATGTGTCTGGTGTACATGTGTACCAGTATGTGAGACAGGTGTGTAGAAGCATGTGTCTGGTGTACATGTGTACCAGTATGTGAGATAGGTGTGTAGGAGCATGTGTCTGGTGTACATGTGTACCAGTATGTGAGACAGGTGTGTAGGAGCATGTGTCTGGTGTACATGTGTACCAATATGTGAGACAGGTGTGTAGGAGCATGTGTCTGGTGTACATGTGTACCAGTATGTGAGACAGGTGTGTAGGAGCATGTGTCTGGTGTACATGTGTACCAATATGTGAGACAGGTGTGTAGGAGCATGTGTCTGGTATACATGTGTACCAGTATGTGAGACAGGTGTGTAGGAGCATGTGTCATCTTTTTCGACTGCTAAAAAGCTTGAGATGATGATGATGACTGACAGCTTCTGGAGCTGAGAGCTCTAAATATGATGAGCTCTTGAAGGAACTGAGAGCTCTAAATATCATGAGCTCTTGAAGGAACTGAGAGCTCTAAATATGATGAGCTCTTGAAGGAACTGAGAGCTCTAAATATCATGAGCTCTTGAAGGAACTGAGAGCTCTAAATATGATGAGCTCTTGAAGGAACTGAGAGCTCTAAATATCATGAGCTCTTGAAGGAACTGAGAGCTCTAAATATCATGAGCTCTTGAAGGAACTGAGAGCTCTAAATATCATGAGCTCTTGAAGGAACTGAGAGCTCTAAATATCATGAGCTCTTGAAGGAACTGAGAGCTCTAAATATCATGAGCTCTTGAAGGAACTGAGAGCTCTAAATATCATGAGCTCTTGAAGGAACTGAGAGCTCTAAATATCCTGAGCTCTTGAAGGAACTGAGAGCTCTAAATATGATGAGCTCTTGAAGGAACTGAGAGCTCTAAATATCCTGAGCTCTTGAAGGAACTGAGAGCTCTAAATATGATGAGCTCTTGAAGGAACTGAGAGCTCTAAATATCATGAGCTCTTGAAGGAACTGAGAGCTCTAAATATCATGAGCTCTTGAAGGAACTGAGAGCTCTAAATATCCTGAGCTCTTGAAGGAACTGAGAGCTCTAAATATCCTGAGCTCTTGAAGGAACTGAGAGCTCTAAATATGATGAGCTCTTGAAGGAACTGAGAGCTCTAAATATCCTGAGCTCTTGAAGGAACTGAGAGCTCTAAATATGATGAGCTCTTGAAGGAACTGAGAGCTCTAAATATGATGAGCTCTTGAAGAAACTGAGAGCTCTAAATATCATGAGCTATTGAAGGAACTGAGAGCTCTAAATATCCTGAGCTCTTGAAGGAACTGAGAGCTCTAAATATGATGAGCTCTTGAAGAAACTGAGAGCTCTAAATATCATGAGCTATTGAAGGAACTGAGAGCTCTAAATATCCTGAGCTCTTGAAGGAACTGAGAGCTCTAAATATGATGAGCTCTTGAAGGAACTGAGAGCTCTAAATATCATGAGCTCTTGAAGGAACTGAGAGCTCTAAATATCCTGAGCTCTTGAAGGAACTGAGAGCTCTAAATATCATGAGCTCTTGAAGGAACTGAGAGCTCTAAATATCATGAGCTCTTGAAGGAACTGAGAGCTCTAAATATCATGAGCTCTTGAAGGAACTGAGAGCTCTAAATATCCTGAGCTCTTGAAGGAACTGAGAGCTCTAAATATGATGAGCTCTTGAAGGAACTGAGAGCTCTAAATATCATGAGCTCTTGAAGAAACTGAGAGCTCTAAATATCCTGAGCTCTTGAAGGAACTGAGAGCTCTAAATATGATGAGCTCTTGAAGGAACTGAGAGCTCTAAATATCATGAGCTCTTGAAGGAACTGAGAGCTCTAAATATCATGAGCTCTTGAAGGAACTGAGAGCTCTAAATATCCTGAGCTCTTGAAGGAACTGAGAGCTCTAAATATCCTGAGCTCTTGAAGGAACTGAGAGCTCTAAATATGATGAGCTCTTGAAGGAACTGAGAGCTCTAAATATCATGAGCTCTTGAAGGAACTGAGAGCTCTAAATATCATGAGCTCTTGAAGGAACTGAGAGCTCTAAATATCATGAGCTCTTGAAGGAACTGAGAGCTCTAAATATCATGAGCTCTTGAAGGAACTGAGAGCTCTAAATATCATGAGCTCTTGAAGGAACTGAGAGCTCTAAATATCATGAGCTCTTGAAGGAACTGAGAGCTCTAAATATCCTGAGCTCTTGAAGGAACTGAGAGCTCTAAATATGATGAGCTCTTGAAGGAACTGAGAGCTCTAAATATCCTGAGCTCTTGAAGGAACTGAGAGCTCTAAATATGATGAGCTCTTGAAGGAACTGAGAGCTCTAAATATCATGAGCTCTTGAAGGAACTGAGAGCTCTAAATATCATGAGCTCTTGAAGGAACTGAGAGCTCTAAATATCCTGAGCTCTTGAAGGAACTGAGAGCTCTAAATATCCTGAGCTCTTGAAGGAACTGAGAGCTCTAAATATGATGAGCTCTTGAAGGAACTGAGAGCTCTAAATATCCTGAGCTCTTGAAGGAACTGAGAGCTCTAAATATGATGAGCTCTTGAAGGAACTGAGAGCTCTAAATATGATGAGCTCTTGAAGAAACTGAGAGCTCTAAATATCATGAGCTATTGAAGGAACTGAGAGCTCTAAATATCCTGAGCTCTTGAAGGAACTGAGAGCTCTAAATATGATGAGCTCTTGAAGAAACTGAGAGCTCTAAATATCATGAGCTATTGAAGGAACTGAGAGCTCTAAATATCCTGAGCTCTTGAAGGAACTGAGAGCTCTAAATATGATGAGCTCTTGAACGAACTGAGAGCTCTAAATATCATGAGCTCTTGAAGGAACTGAGAGCTCTAAATATCCTGAGCTCTTGAAGGAACTGAGAGCTCTAAATATCATGAGCTCTTGAAGGAACTGAGAGCTCTAAATATCATGAGCTCTTGAAGGAACTGAGAGCTCTAAATATCATGAGCTCTTGAAGGAACTGAGAGCTCTAAATATCATGAGCTCTTGAAGGAACTGAGAGCTCTAAATATCCTGAGCTCTTGAAGGAACTGAGAGCTCTAAATATCATGAGCTCTTGAAGGAACTGAGAGCTCTAAATATCATGAGCTCTTGAAGGAACTGAGAGCTCTAAATATCCTGAGCTCTTGAAGGAACTGAGAGCTCTAAATATCCTGAGCTCTTGATGGAACTGAGAGCTCTAAATATCATGAGCTCTTGAAGGAACTGAGAGCTCTAAATATCATGAGCTCTTGAAGGAACTGAGAGCTCTAAATATCCTGAGCTCTTGAAGGAACTGAGAGCTCTAAATATCCTGAGCTCTTGAAGGAACTGAGAGCTCTAAATATCCTGAGCTCTTGAAGGAACTGAGAGCTCTAAATATCATGAGCTCTTGAAGGAACTGAGAGCTCTAAATATCCTGAGCTCTTGAAGGAACTGAGAGCTCTAAATATCCTGAGCTCTTGAAGGAACTGAGAGCTCTAATATCCTGAGCTCTTGAAGGAACTGAGAGCTCTAAATATCATGAGCTCTTGAAGGAACTGAGAGCTCTAAATATCATGAGCTCTTTTAAAACTCTTTGATGGCGTATTTGTTCATGTTGTCGCTTCAAGTTTTAAGCCTTTCCTTCCTTCCTTCCTTCCTTCCTTCCTTCCTTCCTTCCTTCCTTCCTTCCTTCCTTCCTTCCTTCCTTCCTTCCTTCCTTCCTTCCTTCCTTCCAACCTTCCTTCCTTCCTTCCAACCTTCCTTCCTTCCTTCCTTCCTTCCAACCTTCCTTCCTTCCTTCCAACCTTCCTTCCTTCCTTCCTTCCTTCCAACCTTCCTTCCTTCCTTCCAACCTTCCTTCCTTCCTTCCTTCCTTCCAACCTTCCTTCCTTCCTTCCAACCTTCCTTCCTTCCTTCCAACCTTCCTTCCTTCCTTCCTTCCTTCCTTCCTTCCTTCCTTCCTTCCTTCCTTCCTACCTTCCAACCTTCCTTCCTTCCTTCCTTCCTTCCTTCCTTCCTTCCTTCCTTCCAACCTTCCTTCCTTCCTTCCAACCTTCCTTCCTTCCTTCCTTCCAACCTTCCTTCCTTCCTTCCAACCTTCCTTCCTTCCTTCCTTCCAACCTTCCTTCCTTCTTTCCAACCTTCCTTCCTTCCTTCCTTCCTTCCTTCCTTCCAACCTTCCTTCCAACCTTCCTTCCTTCCTTCCTTCCAACCTTCCTTCCAACCTTCCTTCCTTCCTTCCTTCCAACCTTCCTTCCTTCCTTCCTTCCTTCCTTCCTTCCTTCCTTCCTTCCTTCCTTCCTTCCTTCCTTCCAACCTTCCTTC
>NC_091345.1:24802264-24822264 GCF_038502225.1 Cherax quadricarinatus
TTAACAAAATGGCCAGTGCCTGATGTTGTAGGGTGAGCGTCCGGTGACTGACTGATGCAATTATCTGGGTGTCCCGTGACTGATGGTGTGGTCTGGGTGTTCGGTGACTGATGGCGTGGTCTAGGTGTCCTGTGACTGATGGTGAGGTCTGGGTGTTCGGTGACTGATGGCGTGGTCTAGGTGTCCCGTGACTGATGGTGGGGTTTAGGTGTCCCGTGATTGATGGCGTGGTCTGTGTGTCTTGTGACTAATGGCGTGGTCTGGGTGTTCTGTGACTGATATCATGGTGTGAGTGTCCTGTGACTGATATCATGGTCTGGGTGTCCTGTGACTGATATCATGGTCTGGATGTCCTGTGACTGATATCATGGTCTGGGTGTCCTGTGACTGATATCATGGTCTAGGTGTCCTGTGACTGATGGTGTGGTCTGGGTGTCTTGTGACTGATGGCGTGGTCTGGGTGTCCTGTTACTGATGGCGTGCTCTGGGTGTCCTGTAACTGATATCGTGGTCTGGGTGTCCTGTGACTGATAGATGATACTGTTTGAGTGTCCTGTGACTAATAGATGGTAATGTCTGAGTGTCCTGTGACTGATAGATGGTAATGTCTGAGTGTCCTGTGACTAATAGATGGTAATGTCTGAGTGTCCTGTGACTGATAGATGGTAATGTCTGAGTGTCCTGTGACTAATAGATGGTAATGTCTGAGTGTCCTGTGGCTGATAGATTGTAATGCCTGAGTGTCCTGTGACTGATAGATGGTAATGTCTGAGTGTCCTGTGGCTGATAGATGATAATGCCTGAGTGTCCTGTGACTGATAGATGGTAATGTCTGAGTGTCGTGTGACTGATAGATGGTAATGTCTGAGTGTCCTGTGACTGATAGATGGTAATGTCTGAGTGTCCTGTGACTGATAAATAGCAGTATTTGTAATCATCAGACACAAACACAGACATCAAACAAGTAAACACAGACATCAAACAAGTAAACACAGACATCAAACAAGTAAACACAGACTTTAGACAAGTAAACACAGACATCAAACAAGTAAACACAGACATCAAACAAGTAAACACAGACTTTAGACAAGTAAACACAGACATCAAACAAGTAAACACAGACTTTAGACAAGTAAACACAGACATCAAACAAGTAAACACAGACATCAAACAAGTAAACACAGACTTTAGACAAGTAAACACAGACATCAAACAAGTAAACACAGACATCAAACAAGTAAACACAGACATCAAACAAGTAAACACAGACTTTAGACAAGTAAACACAGACATCAAACAAGTAAACACAGACATCAAACAAGTAAACACAGACATCAAACAAGTAAACACAGACATCAAACAAGTAAACACAGACATCAAACAAGTAAACACAGACATCAAACAAGTAAACACAGACATCAAACAAGTAAACACAGACATCAAACAAGTAAACACAGACATCAAACAAGTAAACACAGACATCAAACAAGTAAACACAGACTTCAGACAAGTAAACACAGACATCAAACAAGTAAACACAGACATCAAACAAGTAAACACAGACATCAAACAAGTAAACACAGACATCAAACAAGTAAACACAGACTTTAGACAAGTAAACACAGACATCAAACAAGTAAACACAGACATCAAACAAGTAAACACAGACTTCAGACAAGTAAACACAGACATCAAACAAGTAAACACAGACATCAAACAAGTAAACGCAGACTTCAGACAAGTAAACACAGACTTCAGACAAGTAAACACAGACTTCAGACAAGTAAACACAGACATTAGAGGAGTCTCCTGTGTTTGCTTGGTACAAATATTCTCCCGAGGAATATATTATCGGACACGAATATGCTGTTATCTGAGGATTATTATTAATTGTGTGTGTGTGTGTGTGTGTGTGTGTGTGTGTGTGTGTGTGTGTGTGTGTGTGTGTGTGTGTGTGTGTGTGTGTGTGTGTGTGTGTGTGTGTGTGTGTGTGTGTGTGTGTGTGTGTGTGTGTGTGTGTGTGTGTGTGTGTGTGTGTGTGTGTGTGTGTGTGTGTGTGTGTGTGTGTGTGTGTGTGTGTGTGTGTGTGTGTGTGTGTGTGTGTGTGTGTGTGTGTGTGTGTGTGTGTGTGTGTGTGTGTGTGTGTGTGTTTGTGTGTGTGTGTGTGTGTGTGTATGTGTGTGTATGTGTGTGTGGGTGTGAGTGTGTGTGTGTGTGTGTGTGTGTGTGTGTGTGTGTGTGTGTGTGTGTGTGTGTGTGTGTGTGTGTGTGTGTGTGTGTGTATGTGTGTGTGTGTGTGTGTGTGTGTGTGTGTTTACTCACGTAGTTGTGGTTGCAAGGGTCGAGTTACAGCTCCTGACCCCGCTCTTCACTGGTCGCTACTAGGTCACTCTTCCTGCTCCATGAGCTTTGTCATAACTCTTCTTAAAGCTATGAATAGATCCTGCCTCCACTACATCACTTCTCAGACTATTCCACTTCCTGTCAACTCTGTGTCTGAAGAAATACTTCTTAACATCCCTGTGGTTCATCTGAGTCTTCAGCTTCCAACTGTGACCCCTTGTTGCTGTGTCCCATCTCTGGAACATCCTGTCTCTGTCCACCTTGTCGATTCCTCTCAGTATTTTATATGTCGTTATCATATGGCCCCTATCTCTCCTGTCTTCCAGTTTCGTCAGGTCGATTTCCCTTAACTTCTCTTAGCTCCGGGACTAGTATTGTTGCAAACCTTTGCACTTTTTCTAGTTTCCTTACATGCTTGGCTAGGTGTGGGTTCCAAACTGGTGCTGCATACTCCAATATAGGCCTACCGTACACAGTGTACAGGGTCTTGAACGATTCCTTATTGAGAGGTCGGAATGCTGTTCTTAGGTTCGCTAGACACCCGTATGGAGCAGCAGTTATTTGGTTGATGTGCGCCTCAGGAGATATGCTCGGTATTATACACACCCCAAGATCCCTTTCCTTGAGTGAGGTTTGTTGTCTATGCTCCTAGACTGTACTCTGCGGTCTTCTTTGCCCTTTCCAGATCTTCATGACCTTGCACTTGGTGGGGTTGAACTCTAGCAGCCAGTTTCTGAACCAAGCCTGTAACCTGTCCAGATCCCTCTGTAGTCCTGCCTATTCTTTATCCGATTTTATTCTCCTCATTAACTTCACATCATCTGCAAACAGGAACACTTCTGAGTCTATTCCTCCCGTCATGACATTCACATATACCAGAAACAGCACCGGTCCTAGGACTGACCCCTGTGGAACCCCACTCGTCACAGGCGCCCACTCTGATACCTCATCACGTACCATCACTCGCTGATGTCTTCCCATCAGGTATTCCCTTATCCATTGTAATGTCTTCCCTGTTATACCTGCCTGGTCCTACAGCTTGTGCACTAAGATATATATACATATATATATATATATATATATATATATATATATATATATATATATATATATATATATATATATATATATACATAATGGAGATTTATTAGCTAAATATTTATTAGTTAAATAGCTAAATAGAAATAAATTTTCAAATTTCAGTTTAATAAATATTCTTCATTCTATTGTGTTAAAAGCTTGCTAAAATATTTATTTTGTTCTTTATTTATTTTTATTGTTTAACTGAAGGTTAAATTCGAGGGGAAGTGTTGAACGTTTGTACTGGAATAAAGTTTGTGTCTGGCAGTCTGTTGTGGAGCTCTGACGACCAGAGAGAAACATAGTTTGTGTGGTCACCTGGAATTACAATGGAATGTTGAACTTGTAGTGGTGAGGTGTGCTAGGGTCGTCAGTACTGTGGTGAGGTCGTCAGTACTGTGGTTGTGGTCGTCAGGTCTGAGGATGTGGTCGTCAGTACTGTGGATTAGGTCGTCAGTACTGTGGTTGTGTCGTCAGGTCTGAGGATGTGGTCGTCAGTACTGTGGATTAGGTCGTCAGTACTGTGGTTGTGTCGTCAGGTCTGAGGATGTGGTCGTCAGTACTGTGGATTAGGTCGTCAGTACTGTGATTGTGTCGTCAGTACTGTGGTTGTGGTAGTCAGTACTGTGGTGAGGTCGTCAGTACTGTGGTGAGGTCGTCAGTACTGTGGTTGTGGTAGTCAGTACTGTGGTTGTGGTCGTAAGTACTGTGATGAGGTCTTCAGTACTGTGGTTGTGTCTTCAGTTCTGTGGTGAGGTCGTCAGAACTGTGGTTGTGCCTTCAATACTGTGGTGAGGTCGTCAGTACTGTGGTTGTGTCGTCAGTGCTGTGGTTGTGGTCGTCAGTACTGTGGTTGTGGTCGTCAGTACTGTGGTTGTGTGGTCAGTCACTTGGTTTAGCTCGTCAGTACTGTGGTTTGCGTTGTCAGTCCTGTGGATGAGATAGTCAGCACTGTGGATGAGGTCGTCAGCACCGTGGGTGAGGTCGTCATCCCAAGGGTGGGCGGGGTGGGTTAAGAGGGGGGTTTTAGATGCAAGTTGGTCAAGTGGAGGGCACAGTAATGGACCGACACCATTGAGAAGGTCCTCAAAGACCTCTACTGGAGTGGATGACGAAGGTTACTGAGGCAAACTGAACCGCCAAGTGGAATTTTCAAGGTGGCCGAGTTTACGCCAGGGAGGAGGAAGAGGAGGAGGACGAGGAGGAGGAGGAAGAGGAGAAGGAGGAAGAGGAGGAGGAAGAAGAGGAGAAAGAGGAGGAGGAGGAGGAGGAGAGGCACTCACTAACCCTCGTGTTACTCCAGCATATAAGTGGAAAACTAGTTTAAGTTGTTGCAGGTATGTTAGACACACCTGCAGGTGTGTCTTACACAGGTATTTAAGACACACCTGCAACATTTGGGAATCTTTATTTGCGAGACGTTTCGCCTGCACAAGTAGGTTTCTTCAGTGGCCTACAGAGGTGATTCAATATGGCGACAGCAGAAGCAGTAGAGTTGTAATGTGTCAGTGGTCAGTCCCTCAGTCTTAAAACAGTAGGTTCGAGGTGGTCAGTCCCTCAGTCTTAAAATAGTAGCTTCGAGGTGGTCAGTCCCTCAGTCTTAAAACAGTAGCTTCGAGGTGGTCAGTCCCTCAGTCTTAAAATAGTAGCTTCGAGGTGGTCAGTCCCTCAGTCTTAAAATAGTAGCTTCGAGGTGGTCAGTCCCTCAGTCTTAAAACAGTAGCTTCGAGGTGGTCAGTCCCTCAGTCTTAAAAACAGTAGCTTCGAGGTGGTCAGTCCCTCAGTCTTAAAACAGTAGCTTCGAGGTGGTCAGTCCCTCAGTCTTAAAATAGTAGCTTCGAGGTGGTCAGTCCCTCAGTCTTAAAATAGTAGCTTCGAGGTGGTCAGTCCCTCAGTCTTAAAACAGTAGCTTCGAGGTGGTCAGTCCCTCAGTCTTAAAAACAGTAGCTTCGAGGTGGTCAGTCCCTCAGTCTTAAAACAGTAGCTTCGAGGTGGTCAGTCCCTCAGTCTTAAAATAGTAGCTTCGAGGTGGTCAGTCCCTCAGTCTTAAAATAGTAGCTTCGAGGTGGTCAGTCCCTCAGTCTTAAAATAGTAGCTTCGAGGTGATTAGTCCCTCAGTCTTAAAATAGTAGCTTCGAGGTGGTCAGTCCCTCAGTCTTAAAATAGTAGCTTCGAGGTGGTCAGTCCCTCAGTCTTAAAACAGTAGCTTCGAGGTGGTCAGTCCCTCAGTCTTAAAATAGTAGCTTCGAGGTGGTCAGTCCCTCAGTCTTAAAATAGTAGCTTCGAGGTGGTCAGTCCCTCAGTCTTAAAACAGTAGCTTCGAGGTGGTCAGTCCCTCAGTCTTAAAATAGTAGCTTCGAGGTGGTCAGTCCCTCAGTCTTAAAATAGTAGCTTCGAGGTGGTCAGTCCCTCAGTCTTAAAACAGTAGCTTCGAGGTGATTAGTCCCTCAGTCTTAAAATAGTAGCTTCGAGGTGGTCAGTCCCTCAGTCTTAAAATAGTAGCTTCGAGGTGGTCAGTCCCTCAGTCTTAAAATAGTAGCTTCGAGGTGGTCAGTCCCTCAGTCTTAAAACAGTAGCTTCGAGGTGGTCAGTCCCTCAGTCTTAAAATAGTAGCTTCGAGGTGGTCAGTCCCTCAGTCTTAAAACAGTAGCTTCGAGGTGGTCAGTCCCTCAGTCTTGAAAAAATATTAATTTCTTGAAGGTAATATAGATTGGAAACTGAGAATAACCAGGAAAGAACTCGAAATATTGGGTTAGCGTTAGAAAAAATTAGATTTAGGAAAGATATACCAGAGTCCTGGTACATTATATAGAGCACACAGAGTCCTTGTACATTATATAGAGCACACAGAGTCCTTGTACATTATATAGAGCACACAGGGTCTTTGTACATTATATAGAGCACACAGAGTCCTTGTACATTATATAGAGCACACAGAGTCCTTGTACATTATATAGAGCACACAGAGTCCTTGTACATTATATAGAGCACACAGAGTCCTGGTACATTATATAGAGCACACAGAGTCCTGGTACATGACACTGAACACATTCCTGGTACAAAATATAGCTCACCCAGAGTCCTGGAAAAAAGATTTTTGGAATATTTTTCTGCTGAGTCTGCAGTTATCTCAGCGTGATTCATTGTCTAATAACTACAACTGACTCAGGAATAACTGAGAACTTGTGTCAGCAGTTCACCATGATCTCATTATAGGTTAATCGATGGTGTTGAAACTGGAGAGAGAGTAGAAGATCTGGTAATCAGTCCCTCTTTCTGCATGAAGGTGCCCACAACCGAGGTCTTAAAGAATCTAAATTCAGCACAAGAAGATAGTTGCGTGCGTGGGTTTCAGTTGAGGTGCAGCAACTGAAGGCACCGCTACAGATGGGCGGGACCCACGAGTTGATCCAGAGGTTAGGAAACAGGTTGTAGGAGATATCCTATATACCAAGATTCCACCGTGTTGCTGTGTCAGATCGGTATGTCAGCAATGGCAGACTATATAACTACATGTTGACGATTCAGGGACTGATTACCTCGTCTCCCACTGTCTGTAATGTATTGAGGAAGCCATGGTTGGCGAAACGTCTTTACGATCAATCTACTCTTCTTCTGCGTGTGTTTTATTCATTATCTTGTCAATATCAGTGCCCATTCCTGCTTCCATAAGTTAGATTAGATTAGGGCAATGTTTTTTTTATGTTAGTTCAGGTTACTTGAGGTTAGGCATCGTAGGGTTAGGTTAGGTTAGGTTAGGTAAGGTTAGGTAAGGTTAGGTTAGGTTAGGTTAGGTAAGGTTAGGTTAGGTTAGGTTCGGCCAGGATAGTATAGGTTAGGCTAGGTAAGGTTAGCTTAGGTTAAGTTAGGTTAGGTCAGGATAGTTTGGGTTAGTATATCTTAGGCTAGGTAAGATTATGTAAGGCTATGTTACTAACCATGTATCTAACTCACGAGATAAATAATAATAATAATAATAATAATAATAATAATAATAATAATAATAATAATAATAATAATAATAATAATAATAATAATAATAAAAATAATAATAATAATAATAATAATAATAATAATAATAATAATAATAATAATAATAATAATAATAATAAAATAATAATAATAATAATAATAATAATAATAATAATAACAATAATAATAATTATTATTATTATTATTATTATTATTACTATTATTATTAATAGTATCATTATTATTAAAACAAATTTTACAAATATTAATATTAATGTTCATAACATAAATATTTATATTAACATTAACAATTACGTAATTAAAAGTAATATTTATCATAATATTTAAAATTAAAATTATTACCTTCAATATTACGAAATATTCAAATATTAACAAGAGTTATATTTTTCAATACGCTCAAGAAGGCTGAAAAAAAATAATGATGCATTAACATTGATTAAAAATTCTCTGGCACACTGAGTGGCTGGAGAAAATATTCTGAATAATTATTTAATCTGAGTGAAGTCTGTTAAGGGAGATGTTTAGCAGTGTTAGTATGTCCGTATGTGCGTGTGACTGTACCTCAGGGAGGAGACGCCAGGGAGGACAGGTCAGGGAGGAGAGGTCAGGGAGGAGAGGCCAGGGAGGAGAGGTCAGGGAGGAGAGGTCAGGGAGGAGAGGTCAGGGAGGAGAGGCCAGGGAGGAGAGGTCAGGGAGGACAGGTCAGGGAGGAGAGGTCAGGGAGGAGAGGCCAGGGAGGAGAGGTCAGGGAGGGGAGGTCAGGGAGGACAGGTCAGGGAGGAGAGGTCAGGGAGGAGAGGCCAGGGAGGAGAGGTCAGGGAGGAGAGGCCAGGGAGGAGAGGTCAGGGAGGAGAGGTCAGGGAGGAGAGGTCAGGGAGGAGAGGCCAGGGAGGACAGGTCAGGGAGGAGAGGTCAGGGAGGAGAGGTCAGGGAGGAGAGGCCAGGGAGGAGAGGTCAGGGAGGAGAGGTCAGGGAGGAGAGGCCAGGGAGGAGAGGTCAGGGAGGACAGGTCAGGGAGGAGAGGTCAGGGAGGAGAGGCCAGGGAGGAGAGGTCAGGGAGGAGAGGCCAGGGAGGAGAGGTCAGGGAGGAGAGGCCAGGGAGGAGAGGTCAGGGAGGAGAGGTCAGGGAGGAGAGGCCAGGGAGGAGAGGTCAGGGAGGAAAGGTCAGGGAGGAGAGGTCAGGGAGGAGAGGTCAGGGAGGAAAGGTCAGGGAGGAGAGGCCAGGGAGGAGAAGCCAGGGAGGAGAGGTCAGGGAGGAGAGGTCAGGGAGGAGAGGTCAGGGAGGAGAGGTCAGGGAGGAGAGGTCAGGGAGGAGAGGTCAGGGAGGAGAGGTCAGGGAGGAGAGGTCAGGGAGGAGAGGTCAGGGAGGAGAAGCCAGGGAGGAGACGCCAGGGAGGAGACGCCAGGGAGGAGAAGCCAGGGAGGAGAGGCCAGGGAGGAGAGGCCAGGGAGGAGAGGCCAGGGAGGAGAAGCCAGGGAGGAGAGGCCAGGGAGGAGAGGTCAGGGAGGAGAGGTCAGGGAGGAGAGGCCAGGGAGGAGAGGTAAGGGAGGAGAGGTCAGGGAGGAGAGGCCAGGGAGGAGAGGCCAGGGAGGAGAGGCCAGGGAGGAGAAGCCAGGGAGGAGAAGCCAAAGAGGACAGGTCAGGGAGGAGAGGTCAGGGAGGAGAAGCCAGGGAGGAGAAGCCAGGGAGGAGAAGCCAGGGAGGAGAGGTCAGGGAGGAGAAGCCAGGGAGGAGAAGTCAGGGAGGAGAAGCCAGGGAGGAGAGGCCAGGGAGGAGAGGCCAGGGAGTAGAGGCCAGGGAGGAGAGGCCAGGGAGGAGAAGCCAGGGAGGAGAGGTCAGGGAGGACAGGTCAGGGAGGAGAGGTCAGGGAGGAGAAGCCAGGGAGGAGAAGCCAGGGAGGAGAGGCCAGGGAGGAGAGGCCAGGGAGGAGAGGTCAGAGAGGAGAGGTCAGGGAGGAGAGGTCAGGGAGGAGAGGTCAGGGAGGAGAGGTCAGGGAGGAGAGGTCAGGGAGGAGAGGCAAGGGAGGAGAAGCCAGGGAGGAGAGGTCAGGGAGGAGAGGTCAGGGAGGAGAGGCCAGGGAGGAGAGGTCAGGGAGGAGAGGCCAGGGAGGAGAGGCCAGGGAGGAGAGGCCAGGGAGGAGAGGTCAGGGAGGAGAGGTCAGGGAGGAGAGGTCAGGGAGGAGAGGTCAGGGAGGAGAGGTCAGGGAGGAGAGGAAAGGGAGGAGAAGCCAGGGAGGAGAGGTCAGGGAGGAGAGGTCAGGGAGGAGAGGTCAGGGAGGAGAGGTCAGGGAGGAGAGGCCAGGGAGGAGAAGCCAGGGAGGAGAGGTCAGGGAGGAGAGGTCAGGGAGGAGAGGTCAGGGAGGAGAGGTCAGGGAGGAGAGGTCAGGGAGGAGAGGTCAGGGAGGAGAGGTCAGGGAGGAGAGGTCAGGGAGGAGAGGCCAGGGAGGAGAGGTCAGGGAGGAGAGGTCAGGGAGGAGAGGCGAGGGAGGAGAGGTCAGGGAGGAGAGGCCAGAGAGGAGAGGTCAGGGAGGAGAGGCCAGGGAGGAGAGGCCAGGGAGGAGAGGCCAGGGAGGAGAGGTCAGGGAGGAGAGGCCAGGGAGGAGAGGCCAGGGAGGAGAGGCCAGGGAGGAGAGGCCAGGGAGGAGAGGCCAGAGAGGAGAGGTCAGGGAGGAGAGGTCAGGGAGGAGAGGTCAGGGAGGAGAGGCCAGGGAGGAGAGGTCAAGGAGGAGAAGCCAGGGAAGAGAGGTCAGGGAGGAGGAGGCCAGGGAGGAGAGGCCAGGGAGGAGAGGCCAGAGAGGAGAGGTCAGGGAGGAGAGGCCAGGGAGGAGAGGCCAGGGAGGAGAAGCCAGGGAGGAGAGGTCAGGGAGGAGAGGCCAGGGAGGAGAGGCCAGGGAGGAGAGGCCAGAGAGGAGAGGTCAGGGAGGAGAGGTCAGGGAGGAGAGGTCAGGGAGGATAGGTCAGGGAGGAGAGGTCAGGGAGGAGAGGTCAGGGAGGAGAAGCCAGGGAGGAGAAGCCAGGGAGGAGAGGTCAGGGAGGAGAGGCCACGGAGGAGAGGCCAGGGAGGAGAGATAAGGGAGGAGAGGTCAGGGAGGAGAGGTCAGGGAGGAGAGGCCAGGGAGGAGAGGTCAGGGAGGAGAGGTCAGGGAGGAGAGGTCAGGGAGGAGAGGCCAGGGAGGAGAGGTCAGGGAGGAGAGGTCAGGGAGGAGAGGTCAGGGAGGAGAGGCCAGGGAGGAGAGGCCAGGGAGGAGAGGTCAGGGAGGAGAGGCCAGGGAGGAGAGGCCAGGGAGGAGAGGTCAGGGAGGAGAGGCCAGGGAGGAGAGGCCAGGGAGGAGAGTCAGGGAGGGGAGGTCAGGGAGGAGAGGCCAGGGAGGAGAGGTCAGGGAGGAGAGGTCAGGGAGGAGAGACCAGGGAGGAGAGGTCAGGGAGGAGAGGTCAGGGAGGAGAGGTCAGCCAGGAGATATCAAGGAGGAGAGGTCAGGGAGGAGACGCCAGGGAAGAGAGGCCAGGGAGGAGAGGACAGGGAGGAGAGGTCAGGGAGGAGAGGTCAGCCAGATATCAAGGAGGAGAGGTCAGGGAGGAGAGGCCAATGAGGAGAGGTCAGGGAGGAGAGGCCAGGGATGAGAGGCCAGGGAGGAGAGGTCAGGGAGGAGAGGTCAGGGAGGAGAGGCCAGGGAGGAGAGGTCAGGGAGGAGAGGCCAGGGAGGAGAGGTCAGAGAGGAGAGGCCAGGGAGGAGAGGTCAGGGAGGAGAGGCCAGGGAGGAGAGTCAGGGAGGAGAGGTCAGGGAGGAGAGGTCAGGGAGGAGAGGTCAGGGAGGAGAGGTCAGGGAGGAGAGTCCAGGGAGGAGAGGTCAGGGAGGAGAGGTCAGGGAGGAGAGGTCAGGGAGGAGAGGTAAGGGAGGAGAGGTCAGGGAGGAGAGGTCAGGGAGGAGAGGTTAGGGAGGAGAGGTCAGGGAGGAGAGGTTAGGGAGGAGAGGTCAGGGAGGAGAGGTCAGGGAGGAGAGGTCAGGGAGGAGAGGTCAGGGAGGAGAGGTCAGGGAGGAGAGGTCAGGGAGGAGAGGTCAGGGAGGAGAGGTCAGGGAGGAGAGGTCAGGGAGGAGAGGTCAGGGAGGAGAGGTCAGGGAGGAGAGGTCAGGGAGGAGAGGTCAGGGAGGAGAGGTCAGGGAGGAGAGGTAAGGGAGGAGAGGTCAGGGAGGAGAGGTCAGGGAGGAGAGGTTAGGGAGGAGAGGTCAGGGAGGAGAGGTCAGGGAGGAGAGGTCAGGGAGGAGAGGTCAGGGAGGAGAGGTCAGGGAGGAGAGGGCAGAGAGGAGAGGCCAGGGAGGAGAGGCCAGGGAGGAGAGGCCAGGGAAGAGAGGCCAGGGAGGAGAGGCCAGGGAGGAGAGGTCAGGGAGGAGAGGTCAGGGAGGAGACGCCAGGGAGGAGAGGTCAGTGAGGAGAGGTCAGGGAGGGGAGGCCAGGGAGGAGAGGCCAGGGAGGAGAGGTCAGAGAGGAGAGGCCAGGGAGGAGACGTCAGGGAGGAGAGGTCAGGGAGGAGAGGCCAGGGAGGAGAGGTCAGGGAGGAGAGGCCAGGGAGGAGAGGCCAGGGAAGAGAGGCCAGGGAGGAGAGGCCAGGGAGGAGAGGTCAGGGAGGAGAGGCCAGGGAGGAGAGGTCAGGGAGGAGAGGCCAGGGAGGAGAGGTCAGGGAGGAGACGCCAGAGAGGAGAGGTCAGCCAGGAGATACCAAGGAGGAGAGGTCAGGGAGGAGACGTCAGCCAGGAGATATCAAGGAGGAGAGGTCAGGGAGGAGACGCCAGGGAGGAGAGGCCAGGGAGGAGAGGTCAGGGAGGAGAGGCCAGGGAGGAGAGGCCAGGGAGGAGAGGCCAGGGAGGAGAGGTCAGGGAGGAGAGGCCAGGGAGGAGAGGTCAGGGAGGAGAGGTCAGGGAGGAGAGTCCAGGGAGGAGAGGACAGGTAGGAGAGGCCAGGGAGGAGAGGTCAGGGAGGAGAGGTCAGGGAGGAGAGGCCAGGGAGGAGAGGTCAGGGAGGAGAGGTCAGGGAGGAGAGGCCAGGGAGGAGAGGTCAGGGAGGAGAGGTCAGAGAGGAGAGGCCAGGGAGGAGAGGTCAGGGAGGAGACGCCAGAGAGGAGAGGTCAGCCAGGAGATATCAAGGAGGAGAGGTCAGGCAGGAGACGCCAGGGAGGAGAGGCCAGGGAGGAGAGGCCAGGGAGGAGAGGTCAGGGAGGAGAGGCCAGGGAGGAGAGGTCAGGGAGGAGAGGTCAGGGAGGAGAGGCCAGGGAGTAGAGGTCAGGGAGGAGAGGTCAGGGACGAGAGGCCAGGGAGGAGAGGTCAGGGAGGAGAGGTCAGGGAGGAGAGACCAGGGAGGAGAGGTCAGGGAGGAGAGGTCAGGGAGGAGAGGTCAGCCAGGAGATATCAAGGAGGAGAGGTCAGGGAGGAGACGCCAGGGAAGAGAGGCCAGGGAGGAGAGGTCAGGGAGGAGAGGTCAGGGAGGAGAGGTCAGCCAGGAGATATCAAGGAGGAGAGGTCAGGGAGGAGACGCCAGGGAAGAGAGGCCAGGGAGGAGAGGTCAGGGAGGAGACGCCAGGGAGGAGAGGTCAGGGAGGAGAGGTCAGGGAGGAGACGCCAGGGAGGAGAGGCCAGGGAGGAGAGGCCAGGGAGGAGAGGTCAGGGAGGAGAGGCCAGGGAGGAGAGGTCAGGGAGGAGAGGAAAGGGAGGAGAGGCCAGGGAGGAGAGGCCAGGGAAGAGAGGCCAGGGAGGAGAGGCCAGGGAAGAGAGGTCAGGGAGGAGAGGCCAGGGAGGAGAGGTCAGGGAGGAGAGGCCAGGGAGGAGAGGTCAGGGAGGAGACGCCAGAGAGGAGAGGTCAGCCAGGAGATACCAAGGAGGAGAGGTCAGGGAGGAGAGGTCAGCCAGGAGATATCAAGGAGGAGAGGTCAGGGAGGAGACGCCAGGGAGGAGAGGCCAGGGAGGAGAGGTCAGGGAGGAGAGGCCAGGGAGGAGAGGCCAGGGAGGAGAGGCCAGGGAGGAGAGGTCAGGGAGGAGAGGCCAGGGAGGAGAGGTCAGGGAGAAGACGCCAGAGAGGAGAGGTCAGCCATTAGATATCAAGGAGGAGAGGTCAGGCAGGAGACGCCAGGGAGGAGAGGCCAGGGAGGAGAGGTCAGGGAGGAGAGGTCAGGGAGGAGAGGTCAGGGAGGAGAGGTGAGGGAGGAGAGGCGCGGGAGAAGGAGAGGTGAGGGAGGAGAGGCCAGGGACGAGAGGTCAGGGAGGAGAGGTCAGGGAGGAGAGGCCAGGGAGTAGAGGTCAGGGAGGAGAGGTCAGGGAGGAGAGGCCAGGGAAGAGAGGTCAGGGAGGAGAGGTCAGGGAGGAGAGACCAGGGAGGAGAGGTCAGCGAGGAGACGCCAGAGAGGAGAGGTCAGCCAGGAGATATCAAGGAGGAGAGGTCAGGCAGGAGACGCCAGGGAGGAGAGGCCAGGGAGGAGAGGTCAGGGAGGAGAGGCCAGGGAGGAGAGGTCAGGGAGGAGAGGTCAGGGAGGAGAGGCCAGGGAGGAGAGGTCAGGGAGGAGAGGCCAGGGAGGAGAGGTCAGGGAGGAGAGGTCTGGGAGGAGAGGCCAGGGAGTAGAGGTCAGGGAGGAGAGGTCAGGGAGGAGAGGCCATGGAAGAGAGGTGAGGGAGGAGAGGTCAGGGAGGAGAGATCAGGGAGGAGAGGTCAGGGAGGAGAGGTCAGGGAGGAGATGTCAGCCAGGAGATATCAAGGAGGAGAGGTCAGGGAAAAGACGCCAGGGAAGAGAGGCCAGGGAGGAGAGGTCAGGGAGGAGAGGCCAGGGAGGAGAGGTCAGGGAGGAGAGGTCAGGGAGGAGAGGTCAGGGAGGAGAGGTCAGGGAGGAGACGCCAGGGAGGAGAGGCCAGGGAGGAGAGGTCAGGGAGGAGAGACCAGGGAGAAGAGGTCAGGGAGGAGAGGTCAGGGAGGAGAGGTCAGCCAGGAGATATCAAGGAGGAGAGGTCAGGGAGGAGACGCCAGCGAAGAGAGGCCAGCCAGGAGAGGTCAGGAAGGAGAGGCCAGGGAGGAGAGGTCAGGGAGGACAGGTCAGGGAGGAGAGGTCAGGGAGGAGAGGCCAGGGAGGAGAGGTCAGGGAGGATATGTCAGGGAGGAGAGGCCAGTGAGTATAGGTCAGGGAGGAGAGGTCAGGGAGGAGAGGCCAGGGATGAGAGGTCAGGGAGGAGAGGTCAGGGAGGAGAGACCAGGGAGGAGAGGTCAGCGAGGAGACGCCAGAGAGGAGAGGTCAGCCAGGAGATATCAAGGACGAGAGGTCAGGCAGGAGACGCCAGGGAGGAGAGGCCAGGGAGGAGAGGTCAGGGAGGAGAGGCCAGGGAGGAGAGGTCAGGGAGGAGAGGTCAGGGAGGAGAGGCCAGGGAGGAGAGGTCAGGGAGGAGAGGCCAGGGAGGAGAGGTCAGGGAGGAGAGGTCAGGGAGGAGAGGCCAGGGAGGAGAGGTCAGGGAGGAGAGGTCAGGGAGGAGAGGCCAGGGAAGAGAGGTCAGGGAGGAGAGGTCAGGGAGGAGAGTCCAGGGAGGAGAGGTCAGGGAGGAGAGGTCAGGGAGGAGAGGTCAGCCAGGAGATATCAAGGAGGAGAGGTCAGGGAGGAGACGCCAGGGAAGAGAGGCCTGGGAGGAGAGGTCAGGGAGGAGAGGCCAGGGAGGAGACGCCAGGGAGGAGAGGTCAGGGAGGAGAGACCAGGGAGTAGAGGTCAGGGAGGAGAGGTCAGGGAGGAGAGGTCAGCCAGGAGATATCAAGGAGGAGAGGTCAGGGAGGAGACGCCCGGGAGGAGAGGCCAGGGAGGAGAGGTCAGGGAGGAGAGGCAAGGGAGGAGAGGTCAGGGAGGAGAGGTCAGGGAGGAGAGGCCAGAGAGGAGAGGTCAGGGAGGAGAGGTCAGGGAGGAGACGCCAGGGAGGAGAGGCCAGGGAGGAGAGGTCAGGGAGGAGAGGCCAGGGAGGAGAGGTCAGCCAGGAGATATCAAGGAGGAGAGGTCAGGGAGGAGAGGTGAGAGAAGAGAGGTCAGGGAGGAGAGGCCAGGGAGGAGAAGACAAGGAGGAGAGGTCAGGGAGGAGAGGCCAGGGAGTAGAGGTCAGGGAGGAGAGGTCAGGGAGGAGAGGCCGGGGAAGAGAGGTCAGGGAGGAGAGGTCAGGGAGGAGACACCAGGGAGGAGAGGTCAGGGAGGAGAGGTCAGGGAGGAGAGGTCAGCCAGGAGATATCAAGGAGGAGAGGTCATGGAGGAGACGCCAGGGAAGAGAGGCCAGGGAGGAGAGGTCAGGGAGGAGAGGTCAGCCAGGAGATATCAAGGAGGAGAGGTCAGGGAGGAGACGCCAGGGAAGAGAGGCCAGGGAGGAGAGGTCAGGGAGGAGAGGCCAGGGAGGAGAGGTCAGGGAGGAGAGGTCAGGGAGGAGAGGCCAGGGAGGAGAGGTCAGGGAGAAGAGGGCAGGGAGGAGACGCCAGGGAGGAGAGGTCTGGGAGGAGAGGTCAGGGAGGAGAGGCCAGGGAGGAGAGGTCAGCCAGGAGATATCAAGGAGGAGAGGTCAGGGAGGAGAGGTGAGAGAAGAGAGGTCAGGGAGGAGAGGCCAGGGAGGAGAAGCCAGGGTGGAGAGGCCAGGGAGGAGAGGTCAGGTAGGAGAGGCCAGGGAGGAGAAGCCAGGGAGGAGAGGCCAGGGAGGAGAGGTCAGGGAGGAGAGGCCAGGGAGGAGAAGCAAGGGAGGAGAGGCCAGGGAGGAGAGGTCAGGGAGGAGAGGCCAGGGAGGAGAAGCCAGGGAGGAGAGGCC
Organism: Cherax quadricarinatus; assembly: GCF_038502225.1. Taxonomy (NCBI): domain Eukaryota; kingdom Metazoa; phylum Arthropoda; class Malacostraca; order Decapoda; family Parastacidae; genus Cherax; species Cherax quadricarinatus. Next base: position 24,818,476 of record NC_091345.1, read on the forward strand.
AGGGAGGAGACGCCAGGGAGGAGACGCCAGGGAGGAGAGGCCATGGAGGAGACTCCAGGGAGGAGAGGTCAGCCAGGAGATGTCAAGGAGGAGAGGTCAGGGAGGAGAGGTCAGAGAGGAGAGGTCAGGGAGGAGAGGTCAGAGAGGAGAGGTCAGGGAGGAGAGGCCAGGGAGGAGAGGCCAGGGAGGAGAGGCCAGGGAGGAGAGGTCAGAGAGGAGAGGCCAGGGAGGAGAAGCCAGGGAGGAGAGGCCAGGGAGGAGATGTCAGGGAGGAGAGGCCCGGGAGGAGAAGCCAGGGAGGAGAGGCCAGGGAGGAGACGCCAGGGAGGAGACGCCAGGGAGGAGAGGCCATGGAGGAGACTCCAGGGAGGAGAGGTCAGCCAGGAGATGTCAAGGAGGAGAGGTCAGGGAGGAGAGGTCAGAGAGGAGAGGTCAGGGAGGAGAGGCCAGGGAGGAGAGGCCAGGGAGGAGAGGCCAGGGAGGAGAGGTCAGGGAGGAGAGGCCAGGGAGGAGAAGCCAGGGAGGAGAGACCAGGGAGGAGAGGTCAGGGAGGAGACGTCAGGGAGGAAAGGCCACTGAGGAGAAGCCAGGGAGGAGAGGCCAGGGAGGAGAGGCCAGGGAGGAGAGGTCAGGGAGGAGAGGCCAGGGAGGAGACGCCAGGGAGGAGAGGCCAGGGAGGAGACGCCAGGGAGGAGACGCCAGGGAGGAGACGCCAGGGAGGAGACGCCAGGGAGGAGAGGCCATGGAGGAGACTCCAAGGAGGAGAAGTCAGCCAGGAGATGTCAAGGAGGAGAGGTCAGGGAGGAGAGGTAAGGGAGGAGAGGTCAGGGAGGAGAGGCCAGGGAGGAGAGGCCAGGGAGGAGAGGCCAGGGAGGAGAGGTCAGGGAGGAGAGGCAAGGGAGGAGAAGCCAAGGAGGAGAGGCCAGAGAGGAGAGGTCAGGGAGGAGAGGTCAGGGAGGAGAGGCCAGGGAGGAGAGGCCAGGGAGGAGAGGTCAGGGAGGAGAAGCCAGGGAGGAGAGGTCAGGGAGGAGAAGCCAGGGAGGAGAGGTCAGGGAGGAGAGGTCAGGGAGGAGAGGTCAGGGAGAGAGGTCAGGGAGAGAGGTCAGGGAGTGAGGAGAGGCCAGGGAGGAGACGCCAGGGAGGAGAGGCCAGGGAGGAGACGCCAGGGAGGAGAGGTCAGGGCCAGGAGATGTCAGGGAGGAGAGGTGAGGGAGGAGAGGTGAGGGAGGAGAGGTGAGGGAGGAGAGGCGAGGGAGGAGAGGCCACGGAGGAGAGGCCAGGAAGGAGACGCCAGGGAGGAGACGCCAGGAAGGAGAGGCCAGGGAGGAGTGGCTAAGGAGGAGAGGTCAGGGAGGAGAGGCTAGGGAGGAGAAGCCAGGGAGGAGAGGCCAGGGAAGAGAGGTCAGGGAGGAGAGGTCAGGGAGGAGAGGCCAGAGAGGAGAAGCCAGGGAGGAGAGGCCAGGGAGGAGAGGCCAGGGAGGAGAGGTCAGGGAGGAGAGGCCAGGGAGGAGAAGCCAGGGAGGAGAGGTCAGGGAGGAGAGGTCATGGAGAGAGGTCAGGGAGGAGAGGTCAAGGGGGAGAGGTCTGGCAGGAGATGTCAAGGAGGAGAGGTCAGGGAGGAGAGGCCAGAGAGGAGAAGCCAGGGAGGAGAGGCCAGGGAGGAGAGGCCAGGGAGGAGAGGTCAGGGAGGAGAGGCCAGGGAGGAGAAGCCAGGGAGGAGAGGTCAGGGAGGAGAGGTCATGGAGAGAGGTCAGGGAGGAGAGGTCAAGGGGGAGAGGTCTGGCAGGAGATGTCAAGGAGGAGAGGTCAGGGAGGAGGGGTCAGAGTGGAGAGGTCAGGGAGGAGAGGTCAGGCAGGAGATGTCAAGGAGGAGAAGTCAGGGAGGAGAGGTCAGAGAGTAGAGGTCAGGGAGGAGAGGTCAAGGAGGAGAGGCCAGGGAGGAGAGGTCAGGGAGGAGAGGTCAGGGAGGAGATGTCAGGGAGGAGACGCCAGGGAGGAGAGGCCAGGGAGGAGAGGTCAGGGAGGAGAGGCCAGGGAGGAGAGGTCAGCCAGGAGATATCAAGGAGGAGAGGTCAGGGAGGAGAGGTGAGAGAAGAGAGGTCAGGGAGGAGAGGCCAGGGAGGAGAAGCCAGGGAGGAGAGGCCAGGGAGGAGACGCCAGGGAGGAGACGCCAGGGAGGAGAGGCCAGGGAGGAGACTCCAGGGAGGAGAGGTCAGCCAGGAGATGTCAAGGAGGAGAGGTCAGGGAGGAGAGGTCAGAGAGGAGAGGTCAGGGAGGAGAGGTCAGCGAGGAGAGGCCAGGGAGGAGAGGCCAGGGAGGAGAGGTCAGGGAGGAGAGGCCAGGGAGGAGAAGCCAGGGAGGAGAGTCCAGGGAGGAGAGGTCAGGGAGGAGAGGCCAGGGAGGAGAAGCCAGGGAGGAGAGGCCAGGGAGGAGACGCCAGGGAGGAGACGCCAGGGAGGAGAGGCCATGGAGGAGACTCCAGGGAGGAGAGGTCATCCAGGAGATGTCAAGGAGGAGAGGTCAGGGAGGAGAGGTCAGAGAGGAGAGGTCAGGGAGGAGAGGCCAGGGAGGAGAGGCCAGGGAGGAGAGGCCAGGGAGGAGAGGTCAGGGAGGAAAGGCCAGGGAGGAGAAGCCAGGGAGGAGAGACCAGGGAGGAGAGGTCAGGGAGGAGAGGTCAGGGAGGAAAGGCCAGGGAGGAGAAGCCAGGGAGGAGAGGCCAGGGAGGAGAGGCCAGGGAGGAGAGGTCAGGGAGGAGATGCCAGGGAGGAGACGCCAGAGAGGAGAGGCCAGGGAGGAGACGCCAGGGAGGAGACGCCAGGGAGGAGACGCCAGGGAGGAGACGCCAGGGAGGAGAGGCCATGGAGGAGACTCCAAGGAGGAGAAGTCAGCCAGGAGATGTCAAGGAGGAGAGGTCAGGGAGGAGAGGTAAGGGAGGAGAGGTCAGGGAGGAGAGGCCAGGGAGGAGAGGCCAGGGAGGAGAGGCCAGGGAGGAGAGGTCAGGGAGGAGAGGCAAGGGAGGAGAAGCCAAGGAGGAGAGACCAGGGAGGAGAGGTCAGGGAGGAGAGGTCAGGGAGGAAAGGCCTGGGAGGAGAAGCCAGGGAGGAGAGGCCAGGGAGGAGAGGCCAGGGAGGAGAGGTCAGGGAGGAGAGGCCAGGGAGGAAAAGCCAGGGAGGAGAGGTCAGGGAGGAGAGGTCATGGAGAGAGGTCAGGGAGGAGAGGTCAAAGGGGAGAGGTCAGGCAGGAGATGTCAAGGAGGAGAGGTCAGGGAGGAGAGGTAAGAGAGGAGAGGTCAGGGGGGAGAGGTCAGGCAGGAGATGTCAAGTAGGATAGGTCAGGGAGGAGGGGTCAGAGAGGAGAGGTCAGGGAGGAGAGGTCAAGGAGGAGAGGCCAGGGAGGAGAGGCCAGGGAGGAGAGGTCAGGGAGGAGAGGCCAGGGAGGAGACGCCAGGGAGGAGAGGCCAGGGAGGAGACGCCAGGGAGGTGAGGTCAGCCAGGAGATGTCAAGGAGGAGAGGTCAGGGAGGAGAGGTGAGAGAGGAGAGGTCAGGGAGGAGAGGCCAGGGAGGAGAAGCCAGGGAGGAGAGGCCAGGAAGGAGACGCCAGGGAGGAGACGCCAGGAAGGAGAGGCCAGGGAGGAGTGGCTAAGGAGGAGAGGTCAGGGAGGAGAGGCCAGGGAGGAGAAGCCAGGGAGGAGAGGCTAGGGAAGAGAGGTCAGGGAGGAGAGGTCAGGGAGGAGAGGCCAGAGAGGAGAAGCCAGGGAGGAGAGGCCAGGGAGGAGAGGCCAGGGAGGA